>NW_024540361.1:0-172082 GCF_016647625.1 Suillus subalutaceus | reverse complement strand
AAATTTCCTGCGTGCCTTCGAATTCAATTTAAGACATTTTAAGGGACCTTTTCACACGGCACACTTACATGCATGTTAATGGTGTACAATAAAATTTCAAGGCACTTATAATGCCTGTCCAAATTATGTTAAGGCATTGTAATGATCCTGGGTAATGCGGGATGAGCCTTACATTTTAAGGCCATGAAATGATAGTGTAAGCATGTAAAGGGTAGCAAGGCAAATTCAGACAATTTCAAGACTCGTCGCTTGTATTTCGATGCTCTCACTGGAATTCCCAATTAATATTAATATTAATAATGGTAATAGTAATAATAATAACAAAAAAAAACAAGTGCGAGCAGAAAGAGTATTCAGCGGTAAGGAAGGTAATAGAACGATGTTGGTACTATCCAGTGCAAGATTATTAGTGAAGCTGAGTGCGAGTGGTAAGGAAGATAGAATTATGTTGCCAATGGTATCCAGCAGAGTGGTGAAGCTGAGTGCGAGCGGATGTGTGAGGTGAATGGGAGTAGGAAGACGGTCCTAAGGAAGGTAGAATTATGTTGGTATCCTGGACCAGTGCGAGAGTGGTGAAGCTGAGTGTGAGCGGATGTGTGAGGTGAATGGGAGTATTATTGGGAAGACGGTCCTAAGGAAGATAGAATTATGTTGGTATCCAGCATAATAAGAATAGTAGTAAAACTTACCATGATGTTGAAAGGTGGCATTAATTGATGCAGTGCGAGCGGATGCATGTTACAGTAGTCGACGAAGGAATTTTCGGAGCTGATGACGACGTCTGTTCAAAGGAGGAAATGGTTGAAATGAAAGAAGTCTTAATGGAAGCGTTGATAAGAAAAAAGCTCAACTTGTTGGCCTTGTGATTATACTACCCTAATTGGGATGACTTAGAATGCGGCTGAATCAAGAGGTGCGCAATGTGCTGTTGGGCGAGGCATCCGAGAATTAATAGCTGTGAGACGCATCAGCGTGCAATATGGTAGTCAGGTAAATCAACTTGCATGGTGCAAAAACTCCGTTGTGTAGGTAAACAAATCAGAGGGTGACAAGATCAACAAATTTAAGTAACTACTTTCTCCCTGACGCCTTCCTCGCTGTCGTTTGGCACCACCATTGCGTGTAACACGCTTGACTACTGGAGGAGGAGCCAAAGGAATGACAGGGACCACGTCTGAGTCCACGGGAGTCTGAGCAGCCTGAGCAATAGCTCGACGTTGAGCTGCAGACACCCTACCACCCTTGCCAGAAGATGCGGATGGTGGCAAGTCAGTTCTAGCGGCATCGAGCGACAGCTGACCAATGTCAACTTCGAGTTGGAGTTGTGTGGTGGTGGCAGGCCCTCCTGGATTGCTGATAGACATACAGTGGCTCAAAAAACCGTCCGTATGTTTTGGCATTTTTCACTATCTATAATATTGTGTGAGAACAAACAAATGCCTCAAAAACATGCTTATACCACATTGTAGTATGGCTTCAGGGCTTTCATTTGAGCCCTACACCGTGGGAATCGGTGGAGATATGGTGGAGATACAAGGCTCACAAAATGGTGACTCATGCGGACAGTTTTTTGACTCAAGTATTTTACAGTAATAACCAGGTATTCTAGTATTTTGTATGACCTCCCTTGGCTTTAATTACTGCCTCTATCCTTCTAGGCATACTCTCAATTAATTTCTGGCAATCCTCAGCTGTGATCTTCCCCCATTCCACTGCTACTCTCTCCCAAAGCTCCCATACTCCTTTAGGGGGGTTTTCATAGGCTTGAAGCTTTTTCTTGAGTGTTCCCCAGAGATGTTCAATGACATTGACATCAGGAGACTGTGCTGGCCAGTCAAGAACATTGATGTTATGTTCTTCAAACCATTCCCTAGCTCTTCTGGATGTGTGCTTGGGATCATTATCCTGTTGGAAAATGATATCTTCTTCATCAATCCCTGATTCTGCCAAGCTAGGCAGCAAGTGGTCATTTAAAATGTCCACATACTGCTCAGCATTCATCTTCCCCTCAACCTCAGCAAGCATTCCCACACCATTCCATCCCATACAGCCCCATACCATTAAGAACCTCCTCCAAACTTGACAGTCCCATTAACCTCTCTGTCTGTTAGGCCATCTCCCTTCTTTTTCCATACATACACCTTCCCATCTGACCCAATCCTATTGATTTTGGTCTCATCTGACCATATAACATGCTTCCAGTCCTCTACAGTCCAGTGTTGATGAGCTAAGGCAAAGGCTAGTCTTCTCTGCCTATGTTTGATGGAGAGAAGAGGCTTTTTCTTCTTTGTTACTGCCTTGAGATGAGCTGCCTTGAGAACATTCCTCACAGTTTGTGAAGAGACAGGGGTAGTGATGGTGGAATTGATATAATGGGTGGCTTGGACAGCATTATCAGCCTTTCCTGTAGTGATATGTTGGATAATAGCCCTTTTGTCAGTAGAGGTAAGCTTGGATGGACGTCCTCCACAAGAGTTTTCCTTGTCTGGGTGGCTTTCTTTGATGAACTTGGCCACAGTGGACTTGCATATTCCAGTTCTAGAGGAAATTTGGCGAGCAGAGAGGCCAGCATAAGACAGAGAGAGGATATTATCTCTTTGAGCAGAGGAGATGGCTTTCATGGTGATTATGACTATGATACATGAGATATTCTGGTTTATATAGTTAGATATAGTCATAAAATAACATAATGACACCACTTTATAATTTATATAATAGTGGCATGATTTTTATGGTGTCATAAATAATGATTTATATAGTTTTAATATACACTCAAAAAACTGTCCACATGAGTCATCATTTTATAAGCCTTATATCTCCACCATATCTCCGCCGATTCCCACGGTGTAGGGCTCAAATAAAAGCCCTGAAGCCATACTACAATGTGGTATAAGTATGTCCTTGAGGAATTTGTTCATTCTCACACAATATTATAGATAGTGAAAAATGTCAAAACATGCGGACAGTTTTTTGAGCCACTGTAGATGTCGGAGCATAAGTAATGTGTGAAGATGTCGATGACGGAAGTTGTGGTGCGGAGGCAGGATCTTCTAACTGCTGTAAGAAGTCGTCTTCCCAGGTGTGAGGTTGGGAAGCAGAGGGTAGAGTAGCAGTACCACTAGTAGCTAGGACTGAGCTCGTGCCGAAAACCTCCTGGTTGTAATAGTTGATCACACTCGTAGCCCATGGGCTGCGCTTGAATAGTCGCTCCAAGTAAAAATCAAAGTCTTGTGCATAGTCAATTTTCATGGCTGGTCCAGTTGCGGTGAGCTCTTGATCATGCGTTAACAAAAAACGCGCCTGAGAACGAGACGAGATCAGCATGCATTGCAAAAGTTCGAAGATTATACTAATGCACTCACCACAATAGCAGCACCTGCAATCAGACCTTCCGTGACACACTGCGTAGACCAACGCTGACCCCTGGCCTTCGGATGTCCTTTGGTCTTCCCAGACAGTGAAGCCTTCCCGAAGATTTCGACTCGGATGATCTGAGGGATGGAGTTAGTATTAATGTACTGCTCGACAGCAGCTGAAAACGTCGCGCACCTTGGCCATGACTGGTGTTTTGAGGAAGTCGTCTGGAACGAGAGCAGAAGGATCCAAGAACAGAACGGGGGCTAGACGTGTATACTTTTCTGCACCGACATCCTTCTTGAAAAGAGTGAGAAGTTGCGCATTCTCCTTCTTTTTGGCAGGCTCGTCAGTGAAGACAGTCGGGTCGAGTTTTAAAGTAGAGAAGATAAGACCAGCACAGTGCTTGAGACTATGCAGTATGTTTGACCTCTCAGAACTAACCGCAGCGCGAAACTAGAGTATCTCATGCGTAAGGGTTGATGCGCAGACAGAGGGAGAATCGGACATACCACTGATCCAAACTGTGGGTAGGTCTCCATCGGTTTATGCAAAGCCTTGGGAATGCACTGATATAGCTCGGCCATTGCACCATTGAGCTTCACTTCAGGTGAAGACCAACACATATTGCTGCGTGGATTAACGTCTGGCTGGGGTTTTGTCGGAAAGAGCCCGCTCATGACCCAAAAGTAGTTGAGCATGGCGTACATCTTGCCCGCACGGGTAATGTCATTGTCGATGGTTGATGTCTTCTTAAGGACTCGGTTTCGGCTGCGTGCAAGGATAGCAGCCTGAAGCATCGCATGGTCTTTCTTGAGAGCGCGCAACTCAGACCGAACCGCAGTATAAGCTTGTTGCGCCAGTTCTAGTGCCTAGAGATTCAACTGCTACATCAACCGAACCAAGAGAATGGCAGCATGAGTAAACTCACCTTGTGGACTTCGTGCATGGGCGCGTCAGGCTGAGGAATTGTCAAGACTGTCCTCAGGGTGTCGAGTTCGCTCCGTGCATCAAACTCGTTGTCTTGCTCATCATTTCCAGATTCGGACTCAGTATCCTCAATAGCGTCGAGTTCTGCTGCGAAGTCGTCTGAGGAATCTCCAGCCTGGGGCATGACAATGAAACTAAGACACAAGAAAGTTAAGTCTGAACAGTGGAGATGAGGCACAACAATTTCACTTGCCTGGTTCCATGTTATAAAGACGTGACCCTGCACAGGGCCAGTTGCTCCGCAGCGTCTTGCCGTCCTTGCTGTTGACATGCGGCATGTTTAGTTCAGCCTTGGCAAAGTCGACATGTAATAAAAGCTGCAGGTCGTTTGACTTAAGTACCGATTACTATCAAATGACTAATGACTCACCCTGATATCGGTCCAACTAGGAGTCAGTCTACCACGAGGGCAGTGTCCATACCATGGCTATTATGACATGTATTATTAGTGTAGTTAAGATAGAAAAACACGACAATTTGGACTTACAGTGGGACAGATACCGGAACATGCTGGGATTCGGCCTTGGGACGCGCTGGTGAGCCGGCCTGATTGGACTGGGAAGGATCAGCAGGGGAGACATCTGCATGTCTGTGGATTGATGTGCTGTGCCATTAAGTGTTGCAGTATTATTGGCAGCAATGCCGTTTGGTGCAGCGATCAGCCTGACTGAATCGCCATCTGACGTAGGAGTGCCAGCATGGTTTCCATTGACTCCGTTCGTGGAAGCGGCGCAAGGGGGTGAGGGCTGCTGCTGCACTACAGTAGGCGAACTCGGGGATGCAATATTCCCAACAACCGGAGGACGCATGGCACCGTTTGATGAGATGCGCATTTGCGGAATGGCAGATGGCGGTTGCATCGCTTTGACATGCGCCTGCATGAATATCGGTACATAGACTGGTGACGTCGTGGAAAGGAAATGTTGGGTGTTGATAAGCATTCTAAAACAAACAGGTAAGCGCTTGAAGAATGTACTGCATGTAGTCCTACCTCCACCACGTCCTCATACCCATGGTCATGTTCCTTTTGGGCTTCTTTGCTACTCTTTCTTTGTCGAATGAAAGCTCTTCGTCCTCTGAGAAGGCGTTTCGGGGGGGGGAGGGGTGTTGGAGGTGTTTGGAGGGTCGGTTAGCGAGGAATGGCACGTCGAACTTTGCCGATGATTTCGATGATTTCGCCCCTGCCTGTGCCTAAGCCCATGCTTGCGTTCGCAGTAGCAGTTAGTACCCAACGAGGGAAATTTGCGCTTGAGCTCGGCAAACTCAAAGTGCTTGTCCCAAACCTGTAGCGTTTGCTGTGTGTAGTCGCGCTTAAGATTTTCTCGACAAAGGAGTGTTTTGGCGAGCTCCAGACCCTGCATCAACTCGTAGATGTGGGAGAGCGGAGCTGAGCAGTGCATGGTGTGGGCAGAGGAGATGGCTGTGTCGTTGGAGATATGGGAGAGCGGAGCTGAGTATTGGTGCAGAGACACTTTTTCTGCGTCGAATACCGGCTCTGCGAATGTGGATTCAGCCTCAAGTGTAAGAGGGTTGACGTGAATAGTGTCCAGCAAGCCATTGATTGCCTGCCGACATTTGTGAAGAAGAGGTAGATCCATCAAGGCCAGCGCAAAATGTGCTGACCTCACCCTGGACAATACGTTCAGCTGATTCCCTTTCGCAAGTGGACCCAGGGCAACCCTTCTCCCGTGAGACCAACTCTGGGACCTTGGTGCGGATAGCTTCCAGATAACAGAGCGCTGTTTGTAGAACGCTGCCTGACGTCATGGTGCGGGAAGAGGAGATGGCTGTGTCGTTGGAGATATGGGAGAGTGGAGCTGAATCAGAGTGCAGTCAGACGAGGTGATGTTAAGAAAAGAGAGATCCACGTACATATCTGGACATTGTAGTTCTGATTCAGGGTGCTAGAGGTGGAAGTGAAATGGATGAGACATTGGAGCTCGTCACTGGCGTGCTGGACGTGACTTCATGCGCACAAACATGTCACTATCGATGTGGTCGACCACGAGGAATTCATCTCGGTGATCAGGATCAGGGAAACAAACAGCGCCACGAATGAAAGACTGGACTGGAATGAAGATTGAACTTGCCCTTGGGACGGCTTTGACACGAGTAAGTCGTAGATTCACGGTCCAACCTGCGAGAAGCACCAATGCCAGCAGTGAATGGCTGAACCAGTGCAAACTCGAAGGAACCAACATCCAGAAGCTGACAACTGAATATAAAAACAAGGTGAACAAAGACCGATACTTCCTGAGTGAGTTTTATAAGTGCACAGTCATAGCGCGGGTGCCCATGGAAGCTTGGAGTGCATCGGAGGTAGTCGGTAGTTTGCTTCCAGTCGACGGAAGACTCGTAGTGAACTTTGAGATATTGATGTTCGCGAATCTAGTTCAGAAATACATAAATTAGTACAAGACATTTACAAAACAAGATCAACTCACCAAGAAGTTTGTGGGTATGGTAACCCATCTCTCCAGTCGATATCCGTACATCGGTAATGAGTTGTTGATAAAGTCAGAAAACTTCTTATGAAAGCCTTGAAACGCCCGATCCAATTGGCCGCTGTGGTTCCCGATGTCTCGGATGGCTACGGGCTGTTGTGTCGAACCAAGCTCGATGTGCCCCTCGAAAGCAACGGGATTCGGGACTTCATCATCATCATTGCCCTCTTCTGCCAATGTGCGCCGGTCGTCAAGTACGTCCACGTGCGCTCTCAACATTTTGACTGCGAATTTGCGCTTGTCAACACGGAGTATCTAACGAGGTCTTTACATGAGCGAACATCAGATACTATGATGTTAGAAACATACCTGGTCAGCGACATCCTTTCCATTGACTGGCGCTCGTAGGCCTCTTTGAGGGGGCCATGAAGCTTCTCATTCGGACGGGTGCTGTAGTTGCGTACTACACCCTTCATTCGGATGTCCCTAGTTGCGTGCTTCCAGAGATGCGCCTTTGGAAAGTCCCAGTCAAGCTTAAGACCCTCGATGGGAGAATTGAGAGCGCATTCGATGTAGTCCTAGAATGTGTGATCAACAATCTATTTAAAAAGTGAATGAACAAAACATTTACCTTGAGTGCGCTATCAAAAACGAGTAGTTCAGCATCAATTGCTGCCAGCGTGCTTGATGTATGCACGTCGAGACCGATATAGCTGTCCAATTGCAGATAGCTGCTAATAACGCGGAGAAGTTTGTACCCTTCTGGGCTCGTCCTCTGGTTGAAGACGTTTACCGCAGAATAAAAGACTTGCTGCGCAGCAATCAGTATTAGAAAGCCAAAAGCCTCATGATACGTACCTTGGATAGATCTTGCATCTTGTTACCATCACTGAAGGTAATGTGGATGACGGTGCTGAAATGATTAAGATTGCGCCATCGAGGGAAACTAGCAACCCTACCGAAGGTCATGAGTTGATGAGAATCGCGATGTGAATGACTTACTGTTTCTCAACCTTTGACTCTTCATCACGTCCAAGTGCTTTGAGGATTTTCTTCAACTCCTCGAGTAGGTGCCTCCACATGCCAAGATGGAGGGCATGAAGGCGGTCAAAACTGATGGCTTGATGAGGATCAGAGTGGGAAATGAGCCAGAAAACATTCTGTTGATGTATTAGCGAAGATCAGAATTGTATGGGATAACGAGATATGAAGGAGATGGGCAGGAAGAGGAGAATTATCAGATAACTAAAACACAGAACTATGGGGAATCTTGCCGGAGGTCCAGTGCGCGAGCATCCCTCTGCTTTAAAACAGCGAGAGCGGCAGTCTAAAAGGATTGAGGTCCAGTGCGCGAGCATCCCTCTGCTTTAAAACAGCAAGAGCGGCAGTCTGGAAGCTACTCTGCTTGAACCTGTAATTTACAAGCAAGCGGAGGCGAAACGAGAGAGTGAATATCACTGCTGACTTACCGTGACAGCGCGCAATCCTAATGCCTTGAGAAGTTCCTCGCCTCGAGCTTTGCTGACCTTGTAAACATTGAGTGCGGCTATTGCTTCTTCCACTGATCTAAATGCAAACGTCTTTGATAGCTCACTAAGTTCCTCGAGTGGTACAAGACATACCGGACAGGGACATTTGCTATGGTGGCCGCGAATGAGAGACATCATGCATCTAGAAACAGTCTGATATCAGATTGCGGACACTGTGTGTAAGAATACAGAACTTACTGTTCTTCATAATCAGCAGATAGTATCAGAATAATGGGAAACAGCCAGCGCGCGATCTTGTCATAGCAAGTATGTGAATAGCCAGACTTTGAGTATTGCGCGACCAGTTCCAACAGCTTTAAGAATGCCTCGTGCCATACGACGCGCTTGAGGTTTACGAACCCTGGCTTGCCTTCTTCGTCTGCATCTTCAGATACCTGCAACTATAATGAGTCACGTCAGAAGATTCAATCAGAATGTTGACGTACGATTGGCAACCACCCGACAACACGGCCACCACCAATACCCTCTCCATTTCATATGCCAACTGGCAAATTCGCGCAACGGACCACGACAGGATATCCCTTTACTGTACCATGGGACGACAGTCTTGTCTTGTCCGTGTACAGGATGAAGCAGAACGGAGCAGCCTTAATGTCATTTGGAAGGCGACTCTGGTTTGTTGATGCTGAGTGAGAGTGGATAGTAACATTAAATAGATATTACATGCCTGTATGTCCCACCATCGATCACCCGTCCACGGCTCGTTGTAAAAGCGTTCAAACTCCCTGCCGTTATGCTTGAAAACTTGTTGTGCGTCCCAGACAAAATGCAGAGCAAGCAGCGGATTAGCTAGCAAATCAAGGGCCCAGTCCCACAGAGGCAGCGTGTGGGTCTCATATACTCGTTGTTCTTTCTTATAAGGAACGGTGATGTCGTGTTTTACAAACTAATTCACAACATATATCATACAAAATGTGAGATTAATTAATGACATACCGGCGTCACCTGAGCCGTTGCGTGTTCCCAAGCTTTGCGCAGCTCAATGTCATTTTTAAAAGTGACTCGGCTCTCCCCTCTCGATATGCAGCCAATAAGCGCAAGGAGCCCGTCAATGTGTGACTTGTTGAGGGCGGCATTGAGTGCGATCTCCGCAAACTCGAAGTCACCACGGGAACAGAAAGGACGCCAGGGGCTCTTCATCTACGGGAAGCTCTTCCTCAGGGCGCGTATTGACGCCAAACTCCTCAAATGTTTGAAGGAGCGGTTCACGACGAGCAGAAGGATGATAGACTGTTTTGAATTCAATGGGTTGTGGAGGAGGTATTGCAGGTTGCGGTTCAACAGAACCTCGCTGGCTGTTGGCTATGCAAAAGAATCAGTAAGCGATACAGGTGAATATGGTGCACGCTTACCTAGGCTACCAGCACCTTCGAAGTTGCCATCGTAAGCTTCGAAATCACCAGCGTTGGGTTATCTGCTGGCAACACAGAGTCAGCTAGTGTCAGTTGGCATTGTAGGGACACGCAAAGAATATGCGAGACATACCTAGAGGACCATGATCTTTGATCGCAGGGGGCGCGTTCTGAATCCCAGCGACTGATCGCGATGGGCCAGCGCTGGGCGTTATCATGCCCATGTCAGTGTAAGCCTGCTGCCGAGCTGCATACCTCAATATTGTCAAAGGAAACCATCAAGAATGGGTAGCAGAGGACTCACCTCTCCTCTGATCTCGTGCATATTGAAGGGCAAACTCTGCTCGTTCCGCCTTGGTGTCCTTCTGCTTCTTGCAGCTTGCTTCGTGCTTCTTGAAGCCTTGGGTCTTGAACTTCTTGCTACAATGCGGGCATGAAAGCTGCCCTGTCAGAGTTTCTTCTGAGAAGTTGTATTTGCTTCGATGAGTGCGAGAGGGACCCATGCTGATAGCGACGATGCGATACTGTACAATCGATGAACATTATTGTTTATCGATATCATTTCATAAGACAATCTCACGCTTGTGATGACCTCAGCCACCCTTGAAAGGCACTTGTAATGTACCTTTTAATGCACATGACCCAAGTCGTAAGCCGGCGGCATTACAATGGCATGTAACTTTTTTCCGACAAAACCATCGTGTGACAAATGGCTATCAAAGTCTGCGCGCAATAAGCACTACCGCAAATTTATCAATGACGAGCTCAAATGTATGGAGGACTCGGATTCAGACCGGCAAGATGATGAAGACAGATATATGGAGCAAGAGAGTGGTAGCTCCAATGACGAGTGTGTTTGCCCTGCTGTAATATCAACAGAGAGTACTATTCTGATTATACTAATCGTGGATCGCGATAGTTCGACTGGCAGACCTGGGTCCTTCCGCACTGAGTCATCAGATGATGGCATGAGCGTCGATGATGGCAATAGTCAGGGTGCCTGTAGTGATATCGACTGTGACGAGGCATCCAATCTCTCCTACGAATCTGAAACGCCAATCAATATCCCCGACAACTTCATTTTTGACGAAGCAGATGATGATGAGTACCTGCACTTTTCGCTCCAGGATATTGCAGAGCAGCTTGATGCTTGGGCAGGACCAAATGTTGACGGTGATTTCTATGACATCCGTGAGTGTTTTCCTGTTCAATCGACCCCATGCTCAACATTTTAACACAGGTAATGACATTGTTACAGAAGAGGACCGAGACAATATCTGAGCTTTTCAGCTGAAGATACTCGCGAACATACCTCGCCATGCCTATGATAGAATGCGTTATGCTTTCCAACACAAAATGATGTTGGATTCTGAATGGGTCGTAGTTCACCGCTTAGCGCTGCTGTCTGGAATTGAACCCCGGAATATACACTGCTGCATAAAATCTTGCATCGCTTACACGGGACAATATGTTCATGACGAAAGATGTCCTTTTTGCAATGAAGCCCGATATACCAAACACGGACGCCCTCGACACACATTCATGTACATTCCTCTTATCCCTCGACTTCAGGCTCTTTTCCATAATCCTGCAATAATCGAACAAATGACTTATCGCCACAACTTTGTGCTGAGTGAAAGGATTATCAGGGATGTGTTCAATGGCGAGTGGTATCGCCAACTTTGCTCCCGTCGTGTTATCATAGACGGTGTTGAGTGAAGGCACAAATACTTTCACAAGCGACATGACATAGCACTCGCCCTATCTGCTGATGGCTATCTCGTCTTCAAGAGACACCGTGGGGGACCATCTGCTACTCCCATCCTTCTGCAAATTTCAACCTGCCTCCACAGATCCGAACTCGTCTGGAGAACCTCATCTGTGTGGGAGTTATTCCGGGTCCTCATCAACCGAAAGACATTGAGTCTTTCCTCGTCCCTTTGGATGATGAATGTGCTATTCTTGCTGATGGAGTGCGTACACTTGACACATCCACTCGAAATCATTTTGATCTCCATGCATACATCATCTTTGAGGACAGCGATATTGTTGCTATTGAGAAGCTATTGAACATAAAGGGACACAATGCAGTCTATCCATGTCGTTCATGTGAGATACAAGGAGTACGAAATATCACCGGCCGCGGCAAAGTGTACTACACACCTCTTGGCACCCCAGATCTCGACCACCAGCCTCGACCATCTCTTGACCCTCGTCATCTACTGCTTCACTCACACCAGAGCTACCTCGATACATATGAAGCATTGAAGTCAGTCACGACAAGAACAGCGACAGCTGCCATCGCCAAGCAGACTGGTATTTGCGGCCCTCCTGCACTACGACGTGTCGAATCATTGGACTACTTGAAATCATTTCCATATGAATGGATGCATTTGTTTCTTGAGAATGTCGTACCTACCCTTGTCAATCTGTGGACCGGTCGTTTTAAAAGGCCTTGATTCTGGTCTAGAGAGCTACGAGATCCCAGATGATGTTTGGGAAGAAATCGGAGCTGAAACAGCAGATGCTGTCAAGCACATCCCTGCAGCCTTTGTACGGGCCCTTGGGAATATTGCTCACGATCGCTCAAATTTTACAGCTGAAGCATGGGGATTTTGGTTCATGTACCTGGCCCCAATCATACTCAAGGACTGATTCGAAGACGTGAAGTACTATGACCACATGTGCGAACTTGCAGGGATGATGAAGAAAATGCTTCAATTCCAACTTACTCATGGCGAGATTGATGCACTCGACGAAGGACTAATTCAATGGGTCAAAACATATGAAGAGTAAGTGTCATTCCTCTCAATGCAGCGCTATTGTTGACTCTAACCTTCCAATCAGGTACTACTACCAATATGCAGAGGATCAATTGTCGGCATGCACCCTCCCCATACATGGTCTGCTTCATGTCGCAAGTGGGATACGATTTTGTGGACCGGTATGGACAAGTTGGACATTTTACATGGAGCGCTACTGTGGATTTCTCCAGGCTCACCTGCATTCACGCCGGTTTCCTTGGAGTAATATCAGTCGTCGGGTGTTGTATATGGCCTATCTGACCCAGGTGACAATAAAATATGATCTTGGCGAAGATTTTCGTGTGACATCTCGACGTCTACAAGTTGGGGAACTGCAACGGGGGTGAAAGGGTTTTTGAAACATGTACGTGCTCATCAATCTATCAAATGATGACTTGGCACACATATTAATGATATTGGGTGTCAGATCCTGAATTTATCATTTGCACACCTATCAACTACAAGTATAGGCCTAGAGACAATAACTTATCGGGTGCCATTGCTACATACTTCCACCAGATCCTTGGTGGACGACAAGATCAAATTCAAGCCCAACTGCCCATGGTGATGCCGCTGTGTGGAAAAGCACGGATTTGCCATCGAGGGGACACCATTCGGACTGTCTTCGCAATTCGCCGACTGACGGAATCCTACAGAGATAACACCTTTGTGCGGGTAAGTTTATTGTTGTCATTCAATCATAGAACTTACCATCTGCAGTACGAGATTCAATATAATGACTCAGGAAAACGCATCATCAATGTCATAGGCTATGGTCGCCTTGAGAAGATCTTACTTTGCACCTTGGATGGCAGGGCCATATGGGGGACTCACCGAAATTCCTTCCACATCCTCGCAGTCATTGCCCCCTGCGATACAGGTGGGCATGATGCTTCACAGATCCTTGTGGAGTATAAGAAATTCCTGCCAATTATCGTTACCGATCTGCGCAATATAAAAGCTGCTGTAGGCCGAGTTAATACTCGCAGAAGGTGGGGTATCATAGATCATACCATCAATGCTGCTTGTGCATCATTTGCGGATGTGGATGAGGAGTATAATGAAGATTATATTTCGGATGACGAAATGTAGATACAGCAATCAAACAAATGTTCTCTACTAATGCACGCATCCTTCTGCCCACTCCCCCTCGCCCCCATCCAAAGGCACCCCTTCCCTCCCCCTACCTAGGAAGCACACCAGATAAAGTTGTATCGTCCGTATTTCCCATCACCTCATATCCCTCATCGCCATCTTGTGCAAATCCACCGCCTAGCATGAGCTCATGTTCCCCTGTGGGGAGTTGGGTGAGGTAGTCATAGCCTATTGGTCAGGTGTAGAAGACAAAGGAGCAGTGGGAGGTAGGGTTGGAATCAGGGATAGGGAGGGATTGTCCAGGGCATTGGCGTTGGAGGTGCATGGTATGTTAGTGCAGAGTGAGAAGCTGTGGGTGGTAGGTCAGTTTGATTGGTTTCGTTGGGAAGAAGCAGTTATTTACCAGTCAGGTATTGTGATAGAAGCTTTGCGAGGATTCCAGTCATGAATTGGTATGGATGGGTTGCGCCTGCACTGGAAGATATGCAACCCAGCGTATCAGATGCTAGGTGGTTGCATTGTGCAGGACTCAATAAACCATGAAAGACTTGGACAAATTCGGAAAAATTGTCACGTGCCCACCAAATAACACGTCAACAAAGGACAATATCAGACGAACTCACCAGATTCTTTATGTACTGCGATCAACGATGCCCCACAACAAAGGAAAAACGGTCGGAAAGATGGACAGGGTTGCAAAGAATCTCAGTCGCCTTGAGACTAAGCTTCGTCATGTACAACGTGAGTCAAATGTTGAAGTTCTAGAAGGAATAGGAGTAACATTTGTGTGAGTAGGAAACGATAATTGTGGAAGGCTCGGCCCCACTGGGCATGCGAAGAAGCTAATTGACAAGCCCAAGGGTCAGGCAGGGAGATCAGAGCTAAAAGGAGGGTATAATCTTCAACAAGCGATGGGATTGGCCGGTGACAACCGGAAATATAATGCGTTTAGAGTGAGTTGTGTGGACTGAGCACTTTGAGATGATTCATACTTTAATTAGATGATCGCACGGCGATATACGAATCGATACCTCGACACGGAGAAAAACTCTCAAAGAGCAGGACAAACTCACTGTCACACTCCTTTTATCATGTATTGTGTCCTTTTCTGTGCATATATGCTACTCTAACCATGCTCAGGCACAGCGCAAACACCAGTTTCTGGCAAAGTTCCGTGACAATTGGCCATTCAATGACTTTGTGGCTAGTTATCTTCGCAATCATGTCCAATACACAAAGAAGCATGCAAGTGAGGACGACTCAGAGGTATGCAAGTTATTTGATTGAAAGCTGCAAGCTAATTGAGTGTATGCACACAGACAGATGACTCAGATCTCAGTGACGGGGAACTTGATGACATGCTTAATGATGGTGACAATACTTCAACCTCAACTTCACGACGAAAACGACACCAGCGCATACATGATTCAGATGATTCAGGGACTGACGAGGAGCACAACTCACGACCTCAAAAAAAACTCAAGTTCGCACATGTGAGTATTCAAGACCTTTCAATTACACTACTAATACTCAAAGCTACCGTGACTTGCAGGTGTCTATTCCTGCTCGTGCAAAGCCAGCTCCAGCACCTCGCATAAAGCCAGCTCCGAAGTCAAGGATGACCCAGGCTCCTTCTCGCCATCTAGACCTGCCGCTGCCCACTCCAACCCGTCCAGACCCACCACCTGCCACCAAGTCGAAGCCAATATCCTCATCAGACACACGCACCACGAAGGTTGCAACAGAAGGTCCATCAACTACCAAGCCGAAAGCAAAAGCTGTGCCTATTCCTCGCAGCACTCGTGCCAAGACCAAGCCTAAACCACTGGCAACTGAAGCCTCTGCGGCACATCTCAAGGTTTAGTGATTTATCATCGCCACTGGCTGACATTTGAACTCATTGAATCGTAGATTGACACTGCCATCAATGATGATGATGACACTTATGAGTTTGCTGACCTCCCCTTGGTCTGTCCGAACAATAACTGCAGGGATCTTGTGCCGGCAGACCCCAATATTGAGCTGGTCAAACAGCTTCGACAGTGGAATTCTTTCAAGAACACTAACCGCTGTTTGACATCAGAGGGTCTACGGCTGGAGCTCGAGATATGCGCAGCACTTCGACAACTGCGTGAAGAAAAGCTCAATATTCAACGCGCCAAAGCACGAGGATGGCCAACTATCATCACCTGGGAGACCGTCTCAGATCGAGTCCTCCAAATGGAGGCTGAGTTGAATCTCATGATTCACGATAAGAACACAAGGCGCTACAGTTTTTTCAACAACATGTTTCTTGAAGATCTTTCTTCCACAGGTCTGCAAAGTGACTCCGCCGAACGAGAATTTTCCAAGCTGGCCATCACCAGCAGACAGCGCATACCGGCAATGGTTACAAATCACGCTCGTCCTGGATAGTGAGTTACTCTTTGCGTCGTGACATCACCCTGCATTAATGACATCTTGTTAGCTACGGGGAGAAAGGAAAAGCGATAATCCAGTCTGCGATATTTTCCATGTTCGACCATGAACAGATTTCCAACGAGGCCTTCGCTCCCCTTGACTTCAAGGTCTATATCGAATACTACCTCATACCTTGGGTCGCTATCCACTTAATATTGAAGGACCTTGAATGCAGTCTAGAAGAGGCATATGAAGAGATGATTGCTAGCGCTGATTCAGGTGTTTCTTTGCATCCAATGACCGAAGAAGACTCACGCATTGAAAGAATTACATGCCAACACTGTGTAATGGCTGCCGAGAAACGGGTTGAGAAGGTCGAGCGCTTCCGCAAGGAGATGAATGATGAAATCGAGAAGGGAAAGGAGGAACAGAGGATGCATGACGATTTAGCTGCAAAGATTGCTGCCAAGGTGTGTAGTATCATGTTTTGCGTTCGGTCATGGGCTTAAATGATCATCTAGCAGCGCGCACGCAAAGTGGTATGTCCTTTCTCGATGCTTACACTGACATTGTCTTGTTCACTTTAGCTCATATTCGTTGTAGAGACTCGATCCTGGGTAGCCTCACAATGGCACATATTGCAACATAGGTCGAGTCTACAGTATCATGCATGTAACACGACACTTGCGCAATAAACGCGACGTTCGCGCGACGCGCGCGACTTAGGCGACACTTCCGCGACATAGGCGACACTTGCGCAACTTGCGCGCGCTTTAGGCGAATTTTCCCGCGCCTAAGCGCTATACGGCGCCTGACTTCCCACTGTGTTTTCCCATGTCCAACCAAGTTCCCAGGTATGCATTTCTCCATTTATCATTTATTTCAACATCGTACCATGTTTATTTTCACTTGGTACACATTTTTCATTACACATTTTTTTACTTTACACAACACACATTACCACGGACCACCATCATCATAGACAGTCACCATCTCCGAGTTTTTATTATGTTTTGAATAAATCATCGCAAGCCCTAGTAGCAGTTAGCTCTAGTGGCCATATCCGCATCAGTTGTCTTATCAGCATCTCAGTACACATCTTAACATCTCACTATCGCTCGCATACCGCTTTCACCCAGTTCCGCTTTTCGACGCGCGACTTTCCCGCGCTTCGCGCGCCTATAGCGCCTTTGTTCCCGCGCTTTCGCCTTATCACGCGCTTTGCGCATTCCCCCTAGAGTTGACCAGTGGATATTTGCTTTCTCCACTTCCCCTAAGGGACGAACATATCGCACTCATATTTTCCTCCCTTCAACAATTATATCAGCTGCACCCTCAGCTGAGTTGAAGATCCTTCATCGTGTCATTACACATTAGCCTGTTGCTTCCAAATCGCAACCAACAGCGGGTCCTTCAAAATTTCCTGGATCATATGATGATGCAGCATATGAAGACGACGACGAATCAGAGCTCTCTGAACTGGTGCGCTCTTGAACTTTTATTCACACCAACTTTCCCCTTGAATTCCTTCCTCGCTTAGCCTGAGAGCATCCAGGTTACCCCGGTACCACGGCCTAAACCTTCACGTGCACGACCAGCAAGGCGAAGGGTAAGTTTTTTCTATGCGTGCTGTCTCACTGATGATTTGTCTGTTTCAGTCACGCAGATGAGCCATCCGCCCCCACCGGGTCTTCGTCTGCTCTTCGGTCCTTCATCTTCAGCCCTTCATCTCTGCTCTTCATCTCTGTTCTTCAAAGTGGTCTCTGCTCTTGGGTCTTCCGTCTTCGGCTCTTCGTCTTCGGCCCTTTGTCTCCGCTGTTGGGTCCTTCGTCTTCGGCTCTTTGTCTCTGGCTCTTTGTCTTTGGCTCTTCATCTTCGGCCCTTTGTCTCTGCTCGCCGTTTCAAGCTCACTGATCAATTGCAACTGCTGTACTTTGCTTCGTGTCTTTCTGTTTATGCATTAGATGTCTATTTGTATTTGCCTGTAACGTATTAGCACTGCCCTAATGCTGCATTACGATTGGACAATTCTAATGATGGCCTCAGTCTTTTCCAGTGATGGTCTCAATCTTTTCCAGCGATGACTTCAGTCTGTTCCAGTGACGGTATCAATCTTTTCCAGTGACGGTATCAATCTTTTCCAGTGACGGTATCAATCTTTTCCAGCAATAGCCTCAGTTCTTTCAAGTGATACTCTCGCTATATTTTAATGATATGTTCACTCAAATTTCAATGAAGACGCTGCTGAAAATTCTGTATGTCAAATTGGTCCTTTCAGTGATATAGAAATCGCTGGATTCTAGTGAGCGACACGCTGAATTCTGGTAGGCATCCCTATGGGAATCCAGTGATTCCATTCACTGGATTTCCGTGAGTGCACTACCCACAGTGCACAGTGTCCCTCCCAGTTGGTTGTTGCGAGGTTTGCAATCCAACACAAATTCGAAAGGTCTTCATCATTGGTCATGTGGCTGGCTATTGCAATTATATTCAGCCTTGCAATGTTTTCCATGTTCTGAAGTTGTATGGGGGAGGTACGAGCGGGGTTTGGAGTTTCTCATGAGCAAATGTAATATGCATCCAGTGTTTGTTGTTTCTGTCTTTCACCACACCCGTCAACCCAGCGTTGCGGAGTATTTTTGTATCCCCGTCAACCTTTCACTCTGTATCACTGTGTGCTCCTTCCCATGATAGTAGTACACCTCGCATCGAGTATTGGACTTGATCAATGCATCCTGCGACCCTGCGCAAAGCTGGCCACCGAGCATCATTTTCGTGTCTTGGGCAGATCTGTGATCGAAGTCAAGAAGTTCAGCTTGTGCTTGAGCTCACGCCTTGAATCACGTATTCTCCCTGCACGAGCCTCAGAGTAACTAAGATCCCACCTTGCGCAAATGACTGCAGTGCTGGAACACCAGCCAGATGGACGTTGTGCACTGTTATATAATTCCTCAGGCCGCCAGATCAACAACATAATCAGAGGTCCTTGATGCTGAATTAAAGTGTACGGCAGCACTTTAAGGAGTCTGAATTTTGGCAGGACAGTGAATGCATCTGCCGGACAAATCATTGTGAAGACTACGCAAATTAATCACAAGTACTCTCGATACTCGGGAGGAATGTCCACCTGTCCGCGGAACGGACCACCAGTTATACGGACACCACCGTCTTCATGTAGGTAGACTTGTTCCTCGTTGGCTATCTGGGGAGGGAAGAAAGTATCGGCCTCCAAGTCCTCAACACGACTCACATTCCAAATGCCTACGACAGATGGTGGGACAACAGAAGACTGGGGACGGTTTGAACGGGGCCAATCACCGAGCCCAACGAGAGACGCGTTCGACGTGATCGAGAAGGGGTGGTTGCTGCGAACCTGAGATACGAAAGGGTTGAGAGCATTGTCCACATCTGTGTCCGCATATAAAAATTAAAATATGAACTCGTCATTTTTAGAAATCAACAAACTTGTTTCTCCGACTACTGCTTGAGCATTGCGTTGTCTCCGCAGGTAAAAAATCAGCGCCAGTACAGCCACAACCAGTACTGCCCCTCCGACCACACCTCCAATCACTGGCGCATTGTTTTTATTGGTAGTTTGTACTGCAGTCTGAGGGACTGGCAATGACGATGTCGATGTGTTAGTCAGAGGTTCGGAAGTAGTCGAAGATGATATTTGGATGGGTTGTTGACTATTGGTAGTTGCCGGAGATGACGGGCTAGGTGATGTCGCTAGCGCCCACGATAAAAAAAATGCCATGTTTCGTGATATGAAAAATCTTACCTGACAACGGGGTATACTGAACATAGTCAAGCCAAAGATAGCTGCTCTGATTGAGATTGGTGATTTTTAATTGGTGTGGACCATTGCCCAATGTTGGAGAAGTAAAAAAGTTGTAGTGATACAGAGTTCCTCCTTGTGCAGGAGCTGTAAAAGTCACTGCAGGTTGATCATCAACCTGGTATGATGAGATCGGGGCTCCCACATCTTGCCCCGCATAATTGATGGGACCGACGGTACCAAAGACGCTAACACTGACACCTAATAGCGCACTACGTCAGTACAAGAAACTTACAAATTCTACAATGCCAGGAAAATTGTTACCAACCAGAAAAATTGAACAAGGCCATCGAACCTGCCGTATTCGTTCCTGTGGTAGTATTATCGTATTCGAATCCCGCTTGACCGCCCTGAAACCATGAACCGTCATAAGTGAAACTAAAGTCACGGTCGTCGAGGGTTATGGACATGGAAGAGAGATAATCGTGATCTCACGAGTCGTAAGACTAACGTTGCTTTTATCGAAACAGTAATTAGCTGGAACCTTGTTATTCATGGATGTGAGAGTATCAATCATTTAACTTCCCTTTTGTATGCTGTGTAAAACTCCCCATCACTGTCCTGTAAGAATGGAGCGCCTGCTTTCCGTGGATGTTGATTTGCTGTGTGAGTTCGATAATGACCTGGTTTACACCACGTTCGTAACAAAGCGTGGTCTCCATTTTACATTCAAAACTAGTTTGAACCGAATATGTGTTAGATAATTCGCTTGAAACCACTCCCTTGGAAGAGTGCTGGCACCTCTGTTGCGCCGTGGGGCATAGTGTTGCAGTGCTCGAGTCTAAACCATGATATCACAGTGAAAGGCTGCTGGAGACACAAGGCACTGATGCCGAGGTCCTGTAGAGCGCTGGGAATGGCATGGATATCTTCAACATAGTAAGCCTCGAGGAAAGTCTAGACCAACCAACCAACACGCACGAGACCTACTCCACTCTGCTTCACGGCATGCACAAATCAACGGACACTTCTCCATTCGTTCCTGTGGTGATTATGAATCCGCTAGATTATAAATCAGTATCGATCGTGTAGAACGTTAACATAAGTTTAATAGCAAAGCACATGTCGTGATAGGCTCACGTCGACGCTCAAGTGCTCAAGTGCTCACCGATTGTTTCAACGTTCAAAATGGGCGCAGCTGACTACTTCCCTAATATGTGTCTCCTCTCAATACTATTATTGGGCTGCCACACTTCATGTCAACAGAAGATGATGCGTTCCCCTCCTTCACATCCGGACATCAGCGCTGAACGTGAACGTCGCCATGAGGAAGGAATTGATTCATGAGCGGGCAGGAACATCGGTGAACTTCATATTTAATAAGGCTGTTCGATGAAAACTGCCACGAGGAAAGAATTGATTAATGCACGGGCTGCCAGTGAAAGAACGTTGAACGAACAACATTTAGTTACGTAATAATATTACCAACCGAAGACTGCACAAAGTACAAGCCGCATTTATTGCTTAACCGTGATGGCATCGGCTGCTGTGCGAGCTCAAGTTGCGGCAAAATGGCAAGAGTCATTCAACCGCCTTAATCGCAACGAGCCAGGAATATCTGGTTTACTGGCTTTCAGCGAGGTATGTCGTTGGAATTACCATGCATAAATATTCCAACTTCGCATTTAGGCATGGACTCTGGCCACTAGAGTTTCTTAAACCACGAGATTTGAGCGATCCTGCGCCACAAAAGCAATATGGTCGGTAAATCTAAGCATTTCACTGATTATGGCTGAGTCTCGATCAGACTTGAATCAAGTGAGGGCAGCATTTGGCGTTGTCAGCGAGTGCAGGAGGTTACCTGTCATGATGGAGGTTTTCCTTGGTGAGACTGCTCATTTATGATGTTGCATTGTTTCTGAGGGATGAAGAGGACATGCGAAAGAGCCAACACTTGATCACCCGAGAAGTTGAGGCATATATGACGCTTTACGAGGTTAAAGTTTCTGCATCCCTGCAATTGTGGTGTCGCTCAATGCTTCATCACAGAGTAATTCCGACCCAGAAGCAATACGATCACTTGTGTATCGTTTGGTCGAGTGGTACAACGCGTGGAAACCAACTGCAGAGTACGTACCGTGTACCTTACCAAGGCTAACATATATTTGATGTACCCTAGTCTGGGACCAACAATGATATCCGCCTACACTCTTGCGTTCCAAACTCACATTTTTTCTGTTCTTCCTCCATCTTTCGCTCGGGGAATCAAAGCTCTTGTTTCAGCAACGCTGCAGCGTACTGTATCCCAGTCGCAGGACCCTCAAGACCGCGTCCTGTGGCAAGCCTTTGATACTCTTAGCCTCATCGACCGCTACGAAACCCTTATCGCAAGTATAGGATACGAGTTCATTGAATCATATGTAGAAGAAACATGTGCCAGAAAGTGGTCAGAACCCATGCTTGCGACCCTTCGGGGTTGGATGATCGACAAAATTGTGCCATGGATGCTGTATCCATTTGCACGAGGAGCAACCAATGGTGATTCACTTCAGTCGTCCAAGCTGCTGACTCACAAATCACTCAGCGGATGAGGCCAAGACAATGATGCAAGGCGTAGGGTCAAGGTTTGACTTCCATATGCATAAGACACTTTGCAACCTAAGGTGAGAACATTTATCTTAGCCTTAAGTTGTGAAAGCTTCATTTGCAGGACGAAGGAAATTTTTGACATCATCGTCGATTTCCCGGAATCTGCAGGCGCCCTCCAGGACCTAAAGGTTGGTATGAATGTTTGTGGTCAATACATTCTTAATATTCTGTTGTACACGCAGGAGTGTTTGGCACGTGTCGATCAACGTGCAGACCTCGTACAGGCACTACGGCAAGCGTACGTTGTGGTTCATCGTTGTCAACTGCAGCAATGACTTTGATTGTAACTTTCAGTAACAATAAGCGGCTCCTTCACCCGGGCGCAGATACGAAAGATATTCTGACGCATTATGTTTCGACGATCAAGTGTCTCAGAATTGTCGATCCTCCTGGAGTACTCCTATTTAAAGTGGCTGATCCCACAAGAAGGTACCTCCGGTACGTGCACGCGAAGTTGGACTTGGGAACAGCTGATGACATCTGCATGTTTGGTCAGAGATCGACCTGACACCATACGATGCATAGTAGCAAGCTTGGTTGGAGACGGCGAGAGTGGGGACTCGCTTGTCGACGACAACGATCCCATTCAGCCCCTTCAACAACCCGAGATGGAGAATTACTCTGACCCTGAGTGGAATCCTGAACCCATTGATGCTGGGCCGGATTTTCGCGCGAGCAAGTCCAGCGACGTCATCAGCACTATAGTCAGCATATATGATACGAAGGACCTGTTCATTAAAGAACTGCAAGTACTGTTAGCACAACGCCTGCTGGCGGTGAAAGATGGAAATTTTGACCGCGAGGTTAGTCACCAGCTAACTGACTATGGTAGATATGCTCAAGAAGGTGCATGCAGCGTCGTAATGTCGAGATATTGAAGATTCGATTTGGCGAAGCTGCGTTGCAGGTCTGCGAAGTCATGCTGCGAGATATGACAGATTCGCGCCGCATAGACCAACATGTGCAATCGCAGACAGCGGTAAGTTGTTGTTATGGACATGACAAGATACGAAGCCACTATTCGAAGCACAGAGTTTCATGCATCCCACGATTATATCTCGACATTTCTGGCCCGCACTTGAGTCCAGTGGCATGGTCATGCCTGGGCAATTTCAGATGTATGTCCTTTACCTGTAACTGCTCCTGGTTCTGAACTAGTATAGCTTGCAAGAGCAATATGCCAAAGAATTCTCTGTATTCAAACCTGATAAGGTCCTCCGTTGGTTACCACATCTTGGCCGGGTTCATCTTCAACTCGAGCTCGAAGACAGGACATTGGAAGCTGACGTGCCTCCCCTGGAAGCGGCATTCATTGAACTCTTTTCTGAGAAGGGTAAGTGAACATTCAAAGCCGCATTACAACACTAACCCTGCAACAGACGTATGGACAGTAGATGAATTAGTCCTCCGATCTGGTTCCATCAACCGAAATGCAGCTGTCAAAGCCCTTGCTACTTGGGTAGACATGCATGTTCTAAAAGAAGACTCGGAGGGTGTTTTCCGGCTGCTTAGCGTTGCCGAGGGTCCTACACCAGGAAGTAGACCACAAGTACCTAAGCCTGGTTCGTCCATCTTTCGACGTAGTATATCCTTGTCACTTATCTTAATCAACAGCAGAAGCGGGGGAGTTACCGCCGGTAATGAGCGTGCAGCAGCAACAGGCCGAACAGATGAAAATGTACTGGAAGGTATGCTTTGTTGTCGTTTGCACTTGTCGCAGTGGATCTTACAGCAAAATGGCCCGAAGTTCATTGAGGGAATGCTTACAAATCTCGGTTCACTGCCGCTGGATCGAATACAATCGATGCTCAAGTTTGCACCTGGCTACGATCGCACTGTGGAACAACTTGGAAACTTCATGGAAGCTGCTCGAAGAGAAGGCTTGGTCAATGTCAAGGACGGTATGTGGAGACTTGGAAAGTAATGATTTCCTCTATTGGAAGTGTAAGTACGTTATAGCTAGCTACGTAGCGTTGCATTATACGAAAAGCTTGCTCTAACAATACTCAATGCAAAGATACATGAGTGCTTGCGTATTCGAGCAGTCCGTAATCTTTTTACATATGCATCATTGGGTATTCACGAAAGTTCCGGACGATCACAGTCGATGCAGGAGATGCGGAGTCGAATCCCTCGTGATTGAATTCAGACCGATAGATACGGCCCTTGCAAGGCCTTCGGGAGCTTGTTGAAGAATCTGTTTATACGTGAGAATTGATCGCTCAGCCATCAAATTTGGATGGCTTACGCCATGGCCAGCTCCAGGAACCCTTTTCACAGACGCTGGAGATCTCCCCTGTGTGACGTCTGTCATGCAGTCTTGGAAATAAGATGGACTGTTAGAAGGGAGCGAATCAGGAGAAGTTAAATTTAAAACCACGCTGAATACTGCTCACATGTAATCATGAACGGTTCCGAACACAATGTGTACAGGAACCACGTGACAAAGGCGGGTATACTGGTCGGTAGCTTCAAAATGGCTTTCGACGTCCTGATAAGCAAGCGCTTCATGGTGTAAATCGCATTTAAGAGCGACTTTCGTTTCCTCTTTGCTGCCATCTTGTACACCAACCGAGTGAAAACCGTGTTGCTAGATACGGTCAACTGCTTGATGATCCGGATTTCGTAGATACTAAAACCACTCACTGCAAAGATATCAAATACCTCGTGATCGTATCCTGCCCAAGGTTTCCGTTTTCGATAATGATCGGCCGCCTCTTCCCAAGTATCAAACACACTACGTCGACGGAGAGTAGCTCTGATGCTCCTTCTCATTAATGTTTCTCTCTCCATCAGGTGAGACGTCCACAATTCGCGCGTAAGCATCGAAGGTTCAAGGAGAAACACTGCAACGAAGGGTTGATTGCGCATGGGAAATGCGCGTGTAGAGAGTATTCTGATGTTGAGATCAGCTTCTGCAAAAAGTGCGGGAAACGGGGTTTGACTGACATTGCACTGGAACCTGCCGAGTGCCCCACGCCAACTAGCCTGTGGCCCCTGAGAAACGGTGATTTGACAAAGGACGCAATCGCTGCTGCCCATTCTGCTATAGCTGGTGTAGATATGAGGAAATTGGCAAGGGGTTCCGTCATCGGACTCACAAACGTCCCCCGGCGAGCGGCGCTCGAGTGCAGCCTTGTTTATTACAGCAGCGTCCCCATGGTTCAACCAGTCGAAACACCAGGCTTCACGTATACGACTTGGCTGCTGCAAGTTTTGGTGGGAGAACAGATAGCGAAGCATCGGTTCCCAATGTTCCTTGTCTACACAATCCACAGCAGTCAGTCACACATGTACTTGAGAAAACACCAGCTTACTGACGCGAGCCGATTCCATGCGCAAACAGAAGTGTCAGTCCTTGCGAGTCTGAAAAGGGGGTATAGTATCGTTTGGCGGTCATCTTCAGTCCAGGCAAGCCATGAAGTGGAGGCGTATCAAACACAAACTGCTCGGATCTGATTTGTAGAGAGGACATGGATGATGGCGGGCAAGAGGAAAAATACAGCCCCCATCACTCGTACACTCGCTTAATAGGACTGACACGCGAAAGCGTACCGATGCTGGTATTGGAATAATCACGGCGACTTCGTGCCTCGATCTGCAGAGAAAAAAATGATCAAACCTCATGATAGGTCACAGGTGACTACAAACTACCAGGGAGAACAGCACATGAACCAGCCGGTTGAGCGTTCCTGTTGCTAGACAAGTCGTTGCGGGGTTATTGAGCTCGGTGACGGCACAGTCCAGAGTATGTACATGTGCACGATCGTGATCGAAGGCGAGAAGGCGTAGTCACAAAGATATCGTGTCTATAAATACCTGAGGGCAAAATATCCGCGCCTTTGATACTATCGCGGAAAGATCTAAAACATACGGGAAGGCTCCAAGTAAGCGGGGGTTGTTAGCGACGCAACTGCGGTAGTATCGCAAGATTATTGTCAAAGGAAATCGTGTGAACATAACCTGTGCATAGTATGCAGGTCCGGTAAAGCCCTGGTCTCCCCTATGTTGACCAAAAAGAAGGAAGACAGTCTCTCCCTCTTAAGCCCCAGCGTTATCAAAGATGCCAACATTGTGGCGCTGTCACGGATGGCACCCGAGGATCACACGCATGCTGCTTCGTTCTGAAATTTGCTGACCGTTGATACTCAGTAGCGACCTAAAGAGACAGTAAAGCAAAACAGTAAAGATGAAGCTAGAAGCACACGCGCACCAAGCCAAGCTGAAGATTTAGACAATGGCGACTTGTCAAATAGTTCAAAATCAAAATTCTTTACGGTCTTTGGCCCGTCAGGATACTAAGAAAAAAAGTGGGATTTTCATGTAGGAGTCGGCGGCGGTGATAGAAGAGTAAGTATTTCAAGTTGTCAACGTCGCGGCAACTTGAAGGCTCCCGCGCGCCTTTACGTTCTGGCATGCGTGAGGCTTTTTTCCCATTACCGACGATTCCCCGACAAGTGTATGATATCACTCTATTGGCCCCGAATCAAGCTTCAACTTGAAGCTTTGAAGCGTATAACTTGAAGCTTAGTTGAGGCGACGACGCTACGAGTACTAGCTGCAGTAGTGAAAGATCAATGCGCGTGACGACTCGCACGCTGATCGGCACTTGACCGTTTTTTCTCACACGTACTCTGGCCTCGTCTCGTCGGACTACGTCGGATCCAAGATTGTACTCGTTTCCGGCTACAGCCCTCCGAGTCGGAGGCTCGCTTTGATGGGTCAGGAACGCTTTAAGCGTCGACGTAAAATCATGTCATGTTTTCAATTGATACAATATTAGTGGAGCCTCGCCTAAAACTTGCGTAAAATAGGAGTCATAGTACGTAGGTGCCCTGTTATTACCCTGCCCAAGTATTTCGGCATACGTGCATTACCTCACTTACAGCAGAGGTCTTGACCTCCAGCACCACTCCCCTTACTATCGCAGTCACCCTCCGCCTACCACATCTAACCTCCAAGGCCCTTCCGCCACTTCCTACTTTCGTCCAGCCATCAGGAAAATGTCGCGAGTACTTATTTAGCCTTATTATACTCGGTAAACCGTATAAGACGGTGGAGCAGGGGCCAGTCTGGGCCAGTGGACTGAGCCTAGAGCAAAGCTAACAAGCGATGATGATGATGATTAGTACGCTATGGACAGGCTGGAACCTATGCTACTCGCTGACTAAGCTATGGAAAGATCTTGGTGTGACTCCTGCCCTTGGGACCCCTAGTCCAACGGAAGATACAAATTTAGTTGCTCTTTAACTAAGGAAGACAACACACAAAACAAGGAGACACGAGATATTGTTATTTCCAAGCAAACAAAATGGAGACAAGTCTTTTTATATAAAGCTCGTCCAACTTCAATGAAGGATCCTGAAACGGATAACACGGCTAAGTCATTGTTGCTGTTCGTGAGTGCGAGGATGGTGATGCTTGATGGCGGTGGTGGCGCAGGCTCATGTTTTGATGATACCGATAGATACGAGCAGCACATCCTCCATGCCTGGGGGAGATGCGGTTAAGACATCGATGTTGAATAACTCAGTGAGTCACGGCGTGTCCGGCGTTGTCGGCGGGATAATGTGGAACGAGTTTGGCGGAGAAGGGCGATGGCGGTCATACGAAATGCGTACCTTCAATTACCGGAGAAGGACGAGGGCAGGGAGAGTGACGGACGAGTAGAGTTTGGTGCGGTGGAGGGCGCATGCACTGATAAAACTTGACCAACGTCTTGGGAATCAGATGAGCGCGCATTGAAGAGATGTTATGATTATGTAATGAACGTTGGTTTAGATGGCAACAGTCAACTTTCATGTAGACGAACCGTCGTTGCCAATCACGTTGGCGTTGGCGAGCGCCTGAAAGTTGTGCTGTTTGTGGTCAAGAGGTTTTTTTCCGCCGTTGTTCCTGCTGCTCGGGTAGTCAGGCAAATTTGTAGCAGCATTACGTTCTTCCGTTACGTACCCAAGTTGTTCGGAACTTCGGTACCGTAAGAAGGTACTCATCACTCCTAATGGGCTCATGGTCGGTGCGTTGCGGAAGGAATGTTTTTACTAAAACCTTTAGCACGCCTAGAGAAAACTATATAAAAGCTGATGGGTCGTATCTCGAGCCATAGCCATCGTCCGACTCTCACTTTTCTTCTCTATCTGCTTGCTCATGACGACCCACAACGAGCTATGGTTGACTTATCACCAAGCGTCACGCTGCAACAAGCCAGCGACGACTCAGTTGGTGGAACTTGAGTTTCAGAATGAGAAGTTAACTGACTTGGAGGATGTGCTCGAGCATTTGTTCCGCCAGGGATTCGTTGAGGCCCAGCATCGGTCGCTGTCATATTGGGAGAACCATAGCGGGCAGCGGCTCAACCCAAGTCATGCCGTGGAAGAACTTCTGACAGAGGGCGAAGGCAAATGCCCCCAATCGGCTCTTAGGCTGATCATTGGTGAGCAACCAAATTTTGATGCGAAAGTAGATCCTTACCCTGGGAAGCCGATTGTCCGCCCCATTTGTGGTTTAGTTATGTTTATACTCACAAAAATGCGGCGCCCGCCGTGACGCAGCGCGTGAAATTTAGCCATGCCCAGGAGGCAAAGCTTGAAATTATAGCTCACCTCACCAACCATATTTTCCGTAATGGTTATCTTCCCGCACGATATCGCACGGTGGTGACATGGCAGGGTACTTGTGGAAGGAAGATAGAAGAACACGAGAACCTTGGTGTTCTGCTTACCGCAGGAGAGGGTCTCTCGGAAACTTCGCCCTTGCGTCTCATTATAGGTAAAATTCGCAGTTGTCAGTTTTTGTTGAGGTTTCCGCTAATGATGCCATAGATGCCGCCTGCGCACATACCAAAACATGTCATGCAGCTTGTCACTAGGAACGAGAGTTGGTGACCATCTTATGGGGGGAGTCGGGCTGGTACATATTTCTCCTTATCGTGCTCTGGCAAGCACTGTGACTTTGAGCTGTGGTTGGTTGGTAGTTGCAGGTGTTTAACGTTCAATGCCAGATAGTGAGCGATCCGTCTGAGTTGGACGAAGAAGGACTGTATGATCATGAGCAAATTGACAGTCTTACACAGGCTTAAGTTACGGCTAGAGCGAGGTGTTGTAACGTACAGTTCTTAGTCATCCAGTTTGGAACGGGTTAGGGCCGGCCTGTTCGTACTTCTTGCCGTAAGCACTCTATTTCACAGGCCCCTTGCATCATCCATCCATCTTCCTTTCGTTGCGCTCACGACAGGGAAGCAAATTTATCGGAGGTTGTACCACGCTCAGCCATGGTGAAAAGGCATTACTCGGCTCTATCACAGCCCACCCTCTCGATGAGTGAGCTGATATGCAAAACACTCGATCATGATGCTACAGACATGTTAATTGACAAGTGGCTTGAACACCGCAATGACGCGTATTGGGAATGGTTTCAAGGTGTCAGGGAGCGAAAACATGCCGCAAATTCTCTTAGACGCCAAGTCCTCGTCTGGAATAAAGGAGATTTCCTTCCAGAAAACATCTTCTGTCGTACAGTCGACACCGGTCGTCTGATTCCTTTGGATCGCACCTGGTCAACACATGTATATCACCATAGGTCAATGCAAGACCGAAAATTGTCCATGATGCCTGTTGTATTTACTATGGTAAGAATTTATCTGACCAGATCTTGATTATCGTAACTGAGGATAATCTTAGCTTCCTGAGCTGATGATGCTCAGAGGGATGCATGACCTTGGCTGCGATGATGTATACATTATTGTCACAGACATGAAACGCCAAGAAATGGACGATGTAACGGAATACTTCAACCTCGTTTGTCGACATGCATTCGGGCGCACGTGTAAACCCAGCATGGAGAACGAGATCCAGTACAATCGTTCGTGACCATGAATCTATTGCTTGTCCGCATGTTCATGTTGATTTATTGGTCCCAGATATGCGTTTGAGCCATACTCTTCTCAAACAACGGCGCACACCATGCTTTCCTCAGATCGACATCGCTTTCCGAGCCATTCTCCACGAGAAACGACCGCCCTTCATCATCTTGTTCTCCCATCAGACCACTTCATATTCCCAAATTTTATTCACGCACCCCCTGTTTGTTCCATCAGAAGAAATATTCTTTGACTTTCCTAGTGGTTGTCCCAACCCGTGCTGTAACGACGACTGCGAGATGATACGTTTTCCTCGTCGTGGCGTCGAAGGTGCAGCGGTATTGTCGATAAAGCGCGGTCGTCGAAATGGGAGGAAGGTGAGATCTCGGGAGATGTGCAACTGGATCGACTGCAACATCTGTTTCAACGAAGACACGTCGCAGTACCCCGAGAGTAGTGAAGGATCGCAGAGCAGCGCCGACAGTGGGGATACTCCGACCAATAATGGGCTTGTGTGTAGCAAGTGCCGGTTGGTGAAGTATTGTTCTCCTGAACATCAGAAAAAGGACTGGGAAGAGCATCGCCGGGTTTGCGCTAAGTCAGCTTCTATCTGACTGTACCTCATGGGCGAGCTGTCGAATTTTTCTCCATCCAAAGACATTAATATTCTTGCTATTGTTGTACTGTGGTCTACTGCATTTTCACTGTACACCGGTCATCATTTTTATTGTCTCAGCATCTTGTTATAACTGTCATCACTGACACTTTTGATGTGTTGTTTATCGATTATTCAATATTATATTTGGATTTGGACTCTCCATGAATTTCAACTTCCCACCATTGCCAGAAATCAGTCATGTCCGTCCGTTTCCTCACCGCGCAACTGGCCCAACAGGTGCATAGAACGTCATCATCACGTGTTGGCTACGAGCTCATTCGAGTGATGGACAGATTGATGAGGAGCTTATGAACGCGGTTGGAGCGTTCAGTTTGGATCAGGCACGGGGCTTCAGTCCTGTATCGGCACACAATGCTCAAGCATGATTTGCGTTGCAGTTGATGGAGCTGGCTGGGTTAGCCTGCGCCCAAACACTATCTACGGTGTACAGCAAGGAAAAGTATCCGAAAGTCTTGGTATGCTGTGGATCAGGAAACCAAGGAGGAGATGGATTAGTTGCGGCTAGACATCTTGGTATGTTCTCAGAGTGACCTACCCCATACTCTAGTACTGAATTTGCTCAGGAATGTTTGGTTACGAGCCAACGATATACATGCCCAAGGTAAGTCACATCCGCCTAGTGAAGTAACAGTCCCAAAATGTAACCCCTAACAGCCAGGCTCCAAAGACATCTATCAGGTCGGTCCACATCGTCGAGCGTTTTTATCTATTCTATACAGTATCTTAACGGGACCAGTAGCGCCTGCAAAACAATGCATCAATATGGGCATCTCCATCATTCCACCCCCAGCATCTGCTGAGGAGCTGCCTCGCGTCCTCCAGTCCTCGAACGTTATCCTGGATGCCATCTTCGGGTTTTCGTTCAAACCGCCAGTACGGGCAACCGTTTGACGATGCCTTGAAGCTTATATCTGCATCCGGGCTCCCGATTGTCTCGGTAGATATTCCAAGTGGATGGGATGTCGAACTCGGAAATGCAGAAGGCGTCGGGCTGAATCCTGACGTCCTGCTCAGTTTGACAGCGCCAAAGATAGGAGCAAAATACTTCAAGGGAAGGCATTTCCTCGGAGGGCGTTTCGTGCCAAAGTAAGTGTTGACAAGTTGGATCGCTGGAATGATCTCCATATCGACTGTCAGGGCAATGCAGGAGAAGTTCCAGCTCAATCTTCCCGAGTATCCTGGATTCGATCAAATTGCGGAACTACCGAGGAACTATAGGATGTAGCTTTTATCTATGGTACTTATGACATGGGTAGGAGTGACAAGACGGTTGCACCGTCAAATGTGAATGCAATCAGACAGACGAACCTCGTAACTCCGATGAAGGTCCTCTTTCCAGCCTCCCACGCCTACCACATGTAATGGTTTTTCGTCGAGAACTGCAAACTTTCATGGGCGCCTGTCCAGCAATGATAGCAGATACCATAGGATGAGGTCGAATCAATGACGCTCATATGTGAGTGCATGCCAACAGATAAGTTTTGAATCATTCTCTTGAAAGCAATGATTGGGCCGAAGTCATTTGCTGGGATATCGTTTATAAGTTTCATATTCCTCGATAGCATTGTAGTGGCGCTGACGCCAGCCCCCGACTTGCTTATTCCTAGCATGTTCTGCATTCACCGAAGCATGCATAACGGGGGGAAAAGCGAGAATCATTGACAAACCTCTAACAAAGGTGTAAAATGATTGTAACCGAAAAGGCCCGAACACGGGTGTAGCCGGCAGAGGTTCGTGTGAGAACTGTTACTTAATTAGCCCTTTACACTCCACTAACGTTGGGAGTCTGGCTTTCCAGGAGAGACAACTTTGAACTACTTGACAAGTCGTCGAAACTATATGGTCCCGCTAGTGCGAGCTTTGTATGTTTCGGAAACCTCGCGGTGTAGTGAAACCGCTACATACGCGACTGAGTTAAATGGTAGTTGGGTGATTGGGTCGTGAGTTCTCAGTTATATCTAGTCGTGTGCTCATTGCGAAGGGAAGTATTCAGAGTTCCTCAAGGAGGTTATGCATGTTACTCTTCTGAAGGGTCGTTTTATGGCAATAACTTAGACATCCCGTCAGGTTACACATTAGGGCAGGTTGTAGAAGCTTGCACTCGATTTCAATTGGAGACCGTACATAAAGATCCAATCCACGTATCCGCCCATTTTCTTCGCGCGACAAACGTTGGGCTGCGGAAGTACGCGTCAGTGTCCAGAAGATAGGGAAGAATTTCACTAATCTTTCAGCGGACCTCGCCCAGGGGGTAAGTGACACGCCCACTCTCCGCGATTGCCGTGTGTTTGACCATGTGAGCAGGGGCACATCAGACTGACATCCCATCTTATCTTTGGCGATCTTACTCCCGTGCCGGATGGAATTTCTCGCAGCTTGGCAGCACCATCTCCATATGCTCGGCGTCTACCCCTGCTCAATCATCCTTCTGTGGCCGTCCGAGATAGAATGAGGCATACTGGAGGTTTCACTCCCTTCTGAGTTGGTCCATGGATCATAGCATCCTCGCGCGCAATGCCATGCGCAGCCAGACTCGAGGTGATACTGAAATCATAGGTGGAGGAGGCGCCGAATGGGGCGCATGGTGTGAGCTAACCAGAACAGAAGATGAAATCAAGCCTTCGTCTATCCCATTTTTTGGGGACATGTTCCTCAATCTCCCTTCTCTCTTACCTGACTCAGAGCCAGCTAGTCACGGAACATTGGATTGGTTCGTTTGGGTCCTGTATTCTAGTCGCGGAACATTGACTCCCTTCTCTAGTTGGTTCCCGACCGTGACCATGACAGTCGAATTCAAGGGCCCGTATTCCCTCATCTCAGGATTACGCTTCTCGGACAGTCGGATTATACAGCGAATCACGTTTTTTTGACTGATCCCCATGGAAGACATAATGCTCACGTTGAAGTTTGGACTGCCCCCTCTGCAATGGGCCAGGGTAAATTAGAAGCTGGTTGGAGGGACAAACAGTACTGTATTGCAGTTGTTGACCAAATGGCTCTCACTCTACCTATGGACCTCAACCACCGTCAAGGCAGCAGGAACAAAGTGGTAACCAAGCTGTAGACTACTAACCGGTGACATCGTCTGGTAGTTTCGAAACATATTTGAGCTGGACTTGCTGGGGTCTACGTATACCCGTATGACCGGAATGCAGCTATCGCCGGCCGTGTGCATAAGTGTGGGGACCACTGGATTACAATGTCACTCGGATCCCAATACCTAGATCAGCTGTATTCAAAACTCCATATTTATCTCTGCGGACAGCCTAAAGCATAATACTTCTCACCAAACCGTGAAAAACCGCTCTCAGGATTAACCGAGCGATTGGCGTAGTAGCCCGGATTGGCAACTATTATTAACCTTCTCTGTCTTGCTCAGACCGGATGGAGGCTTCGCTATCAGAAACGGTCATGCAAAGCTCCGGTTCACCGACCCTGCTTTACCGTTCAAGCTCTGCCACTATCCTCACCGAATAATTCTTCCTCGAGCATCCTGCCAGGGGCACTTTTGTCTGCGAGCAACATGGCCAGTGGCTCTTTCATGACAGGCAGGTGATATGGTACGGGGGGGCGCTCCATTATTGCTCTGATAAATTATCAATAGGTTCCCACTCCCTCTGATGACGATTGTTCTCGCGTTATTGTCGTTGTGGTTCCTCGGGGCACGATACATCATAGTATGATGACACGTCAATCGACAAGGTTATTTTTGGGAGGCTCTCCTCTTGAAAGGGTCCTTCTTTCCCCTGCCAGGGCTTTACAGTCTATCAATATATCCTCCGGCTACTGGTGATGCCTAGAAGCCTTAGCACCCATCTCCAACCCTACTTATATAAACAGTGTCACTCACCGCAGTTGTCTTCACTTTGTCTTCCCAACTTGTTATCTCAAACCACTCGAACCATGTCACACATCGTTATCCGTGGAATCCCCTTTGCGACTCGTCTGCGCGCAGCCAAAGGTGGTGCCAGGCAGCTTCTTGAGCGTGACCGCGCCCGCGCACGGAAGTTCCTGGCTGGCAAGTCCCACCATACCCCCTTGGGTACCGCTCTATCCGCTATTCCTTCTGGCACAAGCGGCAGTAGTACTAGCATTGATGTCACCGATTCAGGTGTCACTTACACCATGCAAGTTGGTGTTGGAAACCCAGCGACCCAGTATACATTGTTGATCGATACTGGTTAGTGGAATACTGGTGACGTAGAAGAGCTCGGAACTTATTTATTTGTCAACAATATTTCAGGTAGTTCGAATACTTGGGTTGGCGCAGACCTGCCATACAATCCCACAAGCTCCAGTAACGACACTGGTAACACTATAGTGAGCTAGCTGCTCTGAGTCTTATGATACTGTTAACAGACTGGTCTGGAACTTAGAATGTTAGTTATGGTTCGGGGACTATGTCTGGAGAAGAATGTAAGGATTGCTTCTTTCGGCTACAATAGCACCAACTAAATGTGGCTCAGACACCGACACCGTGACCTTAGGGTCAAGCTTGGTTATCCAGAACCAAAGCATTGGCGTGGCTTCATCCGCGCAAGGGTTCGAGGGCGTTGATGGCATATTGGGGTAACATTTGGTCTGAAAAGCAATGATTCGTAGTGTTGATGTCTTTGCAGTGTCGGTCCCGTAGACCTTACAGAGGGAACCGTGTCTAACACGACGGACGTACCTACGGTTACCGACAACTTATACGCTCAGGGAACAATCTCCTCCAATTTACTCGGCATCTCCTACGAGCCGTCCTCGAGTGCTGACGTAGCCAATGGAGAGCTCACATTCGGTGGGACCGATAGCACCAAGTTAGAAGGCATCTTTCTTTTGGTTTCGATCTTGTCTGACATCATATGTCAGGTACACTGGCACACTCAATACCGTTCCGCTTACCACCACCTCCCCAGCCTCGCAGGTAAATCACAGCCTGCCTAAAAATGTACTGCTTACTAATCTTGACGATCATCTATCTGAATAGTATTGGGGTATCAACCAAACGGTATCGTACGGCACTGGCCAAACAATCTTGAATACGACTGCCGGCATTGTGGACACTGGCACTACACTTCTTCTCCTTGCCACTGGTATGCACGCATATCCCGCCGTGATATTTGACACTCACCGAAATGTGCAGAGGCCTTCCAGGCCTATCAGACGGCAACTGGTGCCGTCGAAGACCAGTGAGTTCAGCTCGATGAGCCTAGGATATTCTGTTATTTATGTGGATCAGGACCACAGGTCTCCTGACTATCACGCCGCAACAATACACCAATCTTCAAAGCTTGTACTTCAAGATTGGCAATGTAAGTTTTGATCTCATACGATGAACCTCGATTGACTTATTGGAACAGGTCACCTACGACTTTACGCCTAATGCTCAGATCTGGCCACGTAATATGAACAGCGTCCTCGGAGGAGAAGAGGGCCAAATCTATCTCATTGTGTCTGACCTTGGTTCCTCATTCGGGAGCGGGCTGGACTTCATAAGTACGTCCCATAATATCTTGCTGGGGCCTGGGTCTTACAAATGCCATGTGCATTCCAGACGGATTTGGTTGGCTTCAGCGCTATTACACTGTCTTTGACACCGGGAACAAGCAGCTCAGTGTTGCGACTACAGCATACACTGATGCTGATACCAACTGATGACAGTCCCTACACTGTTTTCTGACGCGGAATTCTTTTGTTTTGAGGACTACACATTTTAAGCATACCTAATCTATACAAGTTTGCTGGTACTAGTATTCGCTGTGGCTAGTAAATATATCAGAGAACATAAGGCCCCGCTCGGCAACTGAGTTCAGTTTGTTTTTCGCTGATCAGGTTCGATTGATGTGAGAGAAAATTAGACCATCGAAACCTGCCAACCAGGCAGCTGGTTTGCGGGTTCGCTATAGTAGAGTACTGTACTTCACTTTACTTATGGTAATCAACACTCGCCTTGCAGGCTCTTAAGCCAAGAAGAAAAAGGCAGCTGCTGTCATTGTTCTCGCACTTGCTGATGCTTCCCTTACCCAACACCAATTCTTCGTCTGCTATAACAAAACCACCTAGTAACAAACATGTATTTCAAGCCCTTCTCCGTGAGCTGATCAAGTATGGCCTTCATGACACAAGGTATGTTTTTGGCAGATGAATAACTTGCAATATTTCTGTACCTTGCTGTAACTAGAATACAGGACATACTTTTTACCAATGATCATGAGTACCAATCCTCGTGCATTCAGCAAGCTTCGCATCAAAAATAGTATACGGTGTACGCAAAATTCCCGCCAGATCATCGGTGCAAGCCTTGCTATCATGTTCGAGAAGTTGTCTACGATTCTCGTGACAATGAGCGCTTCCGGCTTCCACCCGACAACGTAGGCAAGGTAGTTTCCATTCACCCACGCTCCAGAGTCTAATCAGGGCTGTGCGCATAGATTCTGCGGATACTGTCAGTGAAATCGAAAAAGTACTGACCAATGCATTTTTCGGAATAACTGCACTTCTAAGGATTGAAAGCGTCGTGCTCAAAAGATGAGGGATACTGGCAGGGAAGGCTAGCACACCAGTCAACCCTTGCGCACGGATCAGAGGACGTACCCTTGACATTGGCTTTCTAGAGTTGCCGTTCTGGGCACTGATACAGATCGTGATTGGGACAGCGCCGCCGCAAGTGGTACAATCAATGAGAAAGCCGATTGAACTTTCCCGCAGGGATAATGTTGCAAGAAAAGTGAGATCTGCTTCCTGCAATGACAGCTATCAGGTGTGTGTACGCTGATAGGGAACAGGGCGGGGCGGGCAGGTGTTCGGGCACTGGGCAGGTAGGAAAGGAAGGTGGTGGGTAAGAAGGGCAGTTGGGCGGGACATTGGCAACAAGGGGTGCCTATTGATAATGTGGATTTTGAAAGCACAAATGTAGCATTCCAACAGTAGGTGGCGGAGAGGCGAGTGGGGTGCATTCGTCGTCACTGGTGGCGGGCAGCGCGATGATGATCATTGATATTGCATGATGACGATGACTCAAGCAAGTATTGAGCGGTGTTTGGACTGCTTTGAACTTTGAGCTCTCTTTCGGACTTCGCGGAATCCACGCGCGCGCCTTTGCCAGACAACAACCGCCCCCTTGATTCTTTGTCTCTCTGAAAGTAATATTCGTTCACATGACTCACAATCTCCATCCTCTGATTCCTCTCCTTCAATTGTTCCTCCCTCGATAACAACTACCCTTCTCAAAGATTCGAGCTAATGAATATCACGTCCATTCCCTCTCATGATCATCTTCAAGTTCTCTTAGGCTACGCGTGAATACAAATTTGAAGGTTAGACAACTTGACGTCGGTTACTATCACCTGATCCGTAGTGTACAACGCACTTCAGAGCTCACAACTCTACCTATATTTCATTCGGAACAGCTGGAGAGTAATTATTTGCAGTGTGCACTGGTTTCCTTCGTGGTTGAGGGACCGAGTTGGGACTCCGTGGCTCTCCGCAGTGATGCGAACCTCCGGCAATTTTTTTTCCACTTGCATAAATGAGCCATTCAAGTTGCAAGCTTCATCTTATCGATAGCATCATTCTATTGCATGGCTTTGTGCTGAGCTGGCAAATGGCGTTCAACAATTCGATCATCATCAGGCCCGGAACAACCAGGGACCACCCTGGACAACCGCTCTCCTCAGCAACATTTGCTACACCAACCTTGGCACCAACGATCTGCCGTCGAAGGTGTATTCATTATGGGTGAGCGTCTCTGTCGAGACAGTGAACCATGGGTAAACGAGTTGTAAATTCCTGCCACCTGGGATCAAAAACGAACCTCTTGTCACATTTTATTGAGAAGTCGAATCCTTCCACTTGTAATCACTCGGACCGCGACTGTTTCGTCATCGGTTTTTCGAGGATGAAAGTTTCATACGTGGCTTAAGTGTCCTACATTCGCGTTTGCGTCCGCATATATAATGGGCCACTGAGTACGATATTGCTTTCCAGTAAGCCATATTCCCCGCTCCATCCTTGTTGATAATTATTCTCCTGGCTTTGTCCATCACGGCAACGCCTTTTGAAGTTCGCGACTCTCTCATCACCCTCCCCATTGCCAGGCGGTTGAATGTCTCCGATGGTCCTATTAGCCTCTTGCAGCACGATAAAGTTCGCGTGGCTGCCATTAAGGACTGCCGCCATCTTGGTAGCCCTCCTGTGACAAATGTTGCTGTGAACTATATCGCAAAAGTTGGTGTTGGCAGCCCCGCCACAATATGTAAGTTCAACACTGAGAAGACATGCGGCTGCTCATGTATTATTTAAGACAATTTGATTGTCGACACCGGTAGCTCAAACACGTGGGTTGGTGCCGGCACTGCATATGTGAAGACCAGCACCAGCATCAACACTGGTCAGCCTGTGGAGATCGACTACGGTTTTGGTATCTTCTCTGGTATGACATACAACGACATCATAAGTTGAAAATACCTACGATTATCTATAGGCACTGAGTACACCGACACCGTCACTCTCGGTAGTGGGCTCACCATCGCCAAGCAGTCGATTGGTGTTGCTTCTAATTCGGAGGGCTTCACCGCCGGTGTTGACGGTGTCCTTGGCATCGGGCCTGTAGACTTGACGGTGGGATCCCTGATAGATGGACCGAACACGGCAATCCCGACTGTCGTTGACAATCTGTACAGCCAAGGCACCATTTCTCAGGAGGTCGTTAGTGTCCTTTTCGAGCCCACCACTTCAAAGACAAACACCAATGGAGAGCTCACCTTTGGTGGAACTGACTTCTTCAAGTACACCGGCGACATTGGATACACGTAAGCTACCTGAACACCTAGATCAATCCAGACTGATAGTAATTGTTTTGTTTCAGTCCTATCACTACCACCAACCCTGAATCGACCTATTGGGGTATCAACGAGAGCATCACTTACGGCTCCACGATGATCTTGTCCAATACTGCTGGTATCGTCGATACTAGCACCACCTATATTTTCGTTGCCACCGGTGTGTATCTGGAGTGCAGCGAGTAATCATGGTGTAATCAGCGTTCGATAGATGCCTACACCAAGTACAAGGCTGAAACCGGCGCTACTGTGGATTTACTAACTGGTCTTCTCCTCGTTTTCTTCCGCCCAGTATAGTGCCCTCAAGAACCTGAACTTCAATATTGGCAGTGTACACCATTTCTGTCAGCTTTCACATCTCTTGTTCACCATTTTGCACAGAATACCTACACTCTCACCCCTAACGCCCAAATCTGGCCTCGTTCTCTCAACACCTATATTGGTGGTAGTAGCAACGCCATATATCTCATCGTTACTGACATTGGCACGGCCAGCGGCTCAGTGTCTGATTTCGTTAACGGCTACACATTCCTCGAGCGCTTCTACTCTGTGTACGATACCACCAACTCCCGCGTCGGTTTTGCCAAAACCTCGTACACTGATGCCACCACTAACTAACATGGAATTACCATAAGATACGATAGTGTACATTTCACAATCTTCCACCGGCATCACAATGGCAGACGATTATATGCAGTATTCATGCTTGAAGTTGCTGGCAGAGGTTGTGTCCATTGATTTCACGAGCTTGGATGACGAGGATAGTTCAATATGATCTCGTAGCACCAAATAGTGAAATTTCTGGCACATTACAACACAGCACAAGATCATAAAACATATTTAGGACGAGCAGGATTGTACAATTGACTATCCCATAATAATGCATACACCCTTAATGTATGCTTTCAATATTGTATCGAGTTCGCAATGGTCCCACTATGAGACAGTGAGAAAATAGAAGTATAATGTACTAATCCTGCATGCCTATTATATAGTTGAGTCCGGGATGCCAGAGACGAAAAAGGAAAACCGATGTCGATGTTTGAAAGCTGATGCGCAGGCGTTATGACGATGCTATCCCATGCGTACGTCTTCAATCCTTCCGGACACCGTGTTCAGTATCATAGGGTTTTTTCGGTTCAATGGAACTTAGAATTAGGAACACAATGCGTACATTCTACTCTTCTGACACCCTTTCGAAAACCGAGATACTTAACTGCTGCTATTGTACGATAGAATTGGTATACATGGTAATTTGCGATCCGGGAGTTGTGGCGTACAATAAAAGGTCTACACATTAGAATTTGAGGTTCAACCAACATGCACTTTGCTCATGAGGTTGGCGAGTGTGTCTGCAACCATCTCGAAGGTTGATTTCTCCTCCGTTGCCAGTGGAGCAGGAATTTCCTCCGCTTCCTCAGCCTCCTCTGGTGACTCTTCGACATTATCTTCGTCGTCTTCCTCCTCCTCTTCGTCCTCTTCCGTACGGATAAGCTTGCCGCCGTGAGCTTTCAGGTGTTCGGCGATGTCATCTAGATGTTCGTTATCCTCAACGTCATCATTGTCCTGCAGGTCTAGCCGTTTCAGCTTGGTCAACTTCGTCACGGCTTGGGCGAGGACCTCGTAGCTTTTGGCATCGAGGTTGTTGTTCTGCAATCGTAGCTCCTGAAGATTCTGTAGGTTCTTCGTATTCGCATCGTTGAAAGCTTCTAGGAGTGGTGGCACTTCGCCTTCCCCGTTCGAGAGCATGCAGTCAGAGAGGTCTAGGAAGCGTAGCTTTGGCCAGCTGGTTTTGACGGCCTCACCCCATGCACGAACAGCTTTCCGGCCTTCTTCATCCATCTCCACATCTATGAATGCATTGTCCTGAAAATTGACAATCTGCAATTCAGAGCATGCGACAAGACCTCGCCCAAGGGCTTCAACACCATCCATACGAATGCCGTTCTGGGGCATTTGCACCTCTGTGAGTGTCTTGTGTGCCTCGAACGCCTTAGCCCAGGCGGTAGCACCTGGATCCTCTAGCCTATTTCGGCCGCAGATGACAACCTCAAGATTTGATCGTGAGCCATCTGTTGGTGCAGACTTGCACACAGCTTCTGCAATATTCTTGCCACCAGCAGGCCCGAGGCCATTGTTATTGAGGCGGAGGACGCGTATGGAGTGATTAGTTTCGAGGAAGGGTGTAAGGAAGGGTACAACACGCTCTCCGAATGCGTTATCATTGAGATTTATCTCTCGAAGGGAGGTCTTGTGTGAGAGTGGATCGAGGAGTGCTTGTATAGCAGCAGGGATCTCCTCGATAGTACGTCCCGTGAAGATATCTCCCAAGTCTGCAAGCTGTACACGGGTCAGTGGGGGACGATCCTTAGGTATGAATTCCATGAATAATATCACGCACTTGAAGCACGTCCGCAGTCTCGAGGAATCGACCAAATTCTTTGGCAGCGTCCACGCCGATAGAATTGCCTCCAAGGTGGATAGCGGTGAGTTTGGTAGGGTCGACGCCAGTGATGAAGGGGGCAACGTCAGCAGCTTTTTCAAGCTTCAACTGTTTGCCACGAATGTCAAGGATCGTCTTAGATGCCGCCATGGTTAGCGATACGCAATCGATCGTTGTGAGTGTTGTTCACAAACACAAGGGTGAATTGGCAAAGGGTGAAATTGATAATCCCAAAATGGAAGCGCAACTTTATTGAAAGTCACGTGGCTGCAGTATTTTCCATCTCCATCCTCCTGAGTCTTGATTGACTACGTCGGCGAGCACGGTGAGATTGACATAATCAGCAACAGAAACTAAATACTACATGCGCCAGCCAAAAGCTTCTTTATAAATCACATGGCCATGATGACCGCGGAAAACAAATTCGACCCGCTCAGGATCAATCTTGCAAAACAAAAACGCGCCCTCCGCGCTCTTCTGCCTCCCGATTCTTTTCATATCCAACATATAACAGAAGCGAACATACCAACCAACGCTCTATCCACGTTATCTCGCTTGCTAGCTGTCCCAGCTCTCACTCTGACTATCGCCGATCTGTTCAGACCTCTTTTGATTGATTTATGCGCCAGATGGCTTCACGACGATGACGATATCGAAGACAGGTTCATCGCATTTTGTCTCCTCATAGAGATTCATGAGGAGTTATATCCGTGCGTTTTGTTATCGCACTTGTGTTTTTCATCTCACGTCTGGTTCTAGATGCTTATATGCTTTCTTGCAAAAACCATGTCTATCCAAAGGACCACTTGCTTTCATAGCTGCGGCTACTTCTGTTGCTGAAATTGAAACCACTCGTCTGCACCGCATGTTGCTTGCATATTATCGCCTTCTCCGCGCTAATCGTCTCCTTCCCAAGCATCTACTATGGGACGGGTCGCTATTATCCAAACTACTCTTCCCGCCTCACCCTGACACAGGTATACGGTTGCTCGCTGCTCGGTGCTATGCGTCGCATGTTAGCATGGCAGAAATTGAGCGCGAGAGGCTTATCACCCATGTCCTCGGCGAGTTTTGCGGCGTTGATTGTCCAATTAACTATGGCCAGACTATCGACGGGACTGTCGTTGAGACCGACGGCTGGCTCGTGCCTACATTGGAAATAAAGCGTATTCATGATGCACGCGACGCTATTCTCGAAAGTTCCGATTTTTACTCTCTTGACGCAGAGGATGTATTGGAGCCTCTCTCGGAGACAGACTTGAGGTCTGTCGTCTGCTATATCATCGCAAAATGAGCCTAATGCTTCTGCTAGTCCCTGGGTTGCTAACATCCATGGTTTATTGATGCTCAAGTCATCTCCAACCATGCCTTCTCCTTCAGACATCATTGCAACACCTTCCGCTATCGCTGCTCTCCGTGAGATTGCAGCATACATCTCTCTTCGCTTGCCTATCCTCCTATCTTCCCCACCTTCCTCTGGAAAATCGCTCTTCACATCATATCTCGCTTCCAGATTACACCCGATGATGTCAGTCAACGAGCTCATCGTGACCGTTCATCTAGCCGACGCGTCCCTCGACCCTCGGGCTCTTCTTGGCTCGTACATTTCCTCACCAACACAACCTGGGACTTTTGAGTGGAAGGATGGTGTCCTTGTACGCGCACTGCGCGAGGGGCGCTGGCTGGTGCTTTCTGACATAGATCGTGCTAGCATGGAAGTTTTAGCCCTGCTGAAACCACTTGTCGAGAGTATGGGCCTTGGGAATTGGATTGGACACCGCGCAGGTATAGAGGTCCCCGGAAAGGGCCGCGTCGAGGCGCGTGAAGGTTTTGCCCTCTTTGCCACTCGATCGCTTGCTGTTGGGCACGGAAAGAAGGTGCCTCCCCCAACATTCTTTGGTTCACATAAATGGCATGAAGTGATGGTGGACGCACCAGACGCAGAAGAGGTTAGATCTATCATGGAAAGCAGGTTCCCGAAGATTGCGGGAGCTGCTGCGGCTCTTATCAAGGTCTGGGGTGATGTGCAAGCACTCGGCTCAACATCATCTTCCCGTCCTGTTGGCCTACGCGAACTTCAGAAGTTTTGTCAGCGAGTTGAGCGCCTCCTGCCGTCCAGCCACACAGTGGATGTGGACATGGGTAACGACATGCAGTTACCACTCTCAAACATCTTCCCCAATCCAAGCCTTCGTGAAGAAATATTCCTCGAGGCCCGTGATGTCTTTTTCGGTGCGGGCACTCTCACTGCGTCTGCGCGTGCACACTCCGCGCGGGTTTCCTCTGTTATTGGGGCACACTTGGATCTAGACGCAGAGCGGCAGGCATGGTTGCTTCTGAGACACACATCGGATTTCGAAATTGAGAAAGATGTGAACGGGGATGTGCTCGCCGCACGCTGTGGGCGCACACGTCTCCCCGCTCGTCCCGTGAAGGGCATGAGCACTGGTGCATCCTCACGACCATTCGCCCTGCACAAGCCAGCTCTGTTACTCCTCTCGCGCATCAGCACTGCACTCGCGCTGTCCGAGCCCGTCCTGCTTACTGGCGAGACTGGTACGGGTAAGACGAGCGCAGTAACATACCTTGCATCATTGCTGAGGCGTCCACTGATTTCCCTCAATCTCTCACACCAGACAGAAGCTTCGGATCTTCTGGGAGGTTTTCGTCCTGTTGACGCACGTGTCAGGGGGAGCGAGTTGATGGAACATTGGAGTGAGCTATTTGGGGGGAACGTTCAGCCGCAAGCGAAATGCGGGCTTCGAGGACGGTTTGAGGAAAGCTGTGAGGGAAGGACGGTGGAAGAGGGCTGTTGGTATGTGGAAGGAGAGTGGGAAGATGGCGAGGGAGAGAATTCGAGGCAAGGTTGAAGGAGATGTAGGGTATGTATTGACTTTAATTTGGTTTACTCCATGTCTGATCCCACTTTTTAGGGAGAACGACCCTGACGCGCCGAGGAAACGAAGGAAACTCGAGGCTGAGATGAAGGTCTCTGAATCGGACTGGGAACGGTTTGAGAAGGATGTGGATGAATTTGATCTTCAACATGCACAAGGGAAAGGCAAATTCACGTTTGATTTTGTGGAGGGTCCACTTGTGAAGGCTCTACGCGCTGGTGATTGGTATGTTGCAGTTGAGCTACCAACGGTTACGCTTCTCATACGATTTCTAGGATTCTCCTTGACGAGATCAACCTGGCAAGTCCCGAGACGCTAGAATGTATTACAGGCCTCCTGCGCGGTCCAACAGCCTCCATCACGCTTACCGAGCAAGGCTCTCTGTCTGCTGTCCCACGGCATCCTGATTTCCGTCTCTTCGCATGCATGAACCCCGCTACTGACGTCGGCAAGAAGGACCTCCCGCCCACCATCCGTGCGCGCTTCACAGAAATTGATGTCCCTCCCCCCGATGCAGATCGCGAAACTCTTATCAGCATTGTTTCACAGTATATTGGAGCAAGTGCGGTCGGTGATAAAGGTGCTGTGATGGATGTTGCAGAGTTCTACATCTCTGTCAAGGGTGCAGAGCTCGCAGATGGCTCAAACAAGAAGCCACATTACAGTATGCGCACGCTTGCGAGAGCCCTGACGTTTGCTGCAGATATTGCAGGGCTGTTCGGGTTGCGACGGGCGCTTTGGGAGGGGATGTTGATGGCATTCACTATGGTGTTAGACGGGGGAAGCGCGGAAACTGTAACCGCCCTTGCACAGAAGCATATCCTTGCTGGTGTCCGCAATCCTCGATCGTTGCTTGCTAGGGAACCGAATTTTTCTCCTGGGCGGTCTATAGAAGAATCCACCAAGTTTGGACCGTTTCATCTAGAGAAGGGACCACTCCCTGAGGATCCCATGGAGGAATATATCATGACACCATCAGTCGAGAAGAAGCTCATCGACCTCGCAAGAATCGTCTTGACTCGACGCTTTCCTGTGTTGATTGAAGGACCCACCTCAGCAGGCAAAACGAGTGCAGTGGAGTATCTCGCTCGCAGAACCGGCCACCGCTTTATCCGCATCAACAACCATGAGCACACTGACGTGCAGGAATACCTCGGCTCATACGTTTCTGATCCTGCTACCGGCAAGCTCGTGTTCAAAGATGGCTTGCTCGTCCATGCTCTCCGACATGGACATTGGATCGTACTGGATGAGCTGAATTTGGCACCTACAGACGTGTTGGAAGCTCTTAATCGGCTGCTAGATGACAACCGGGAGCTTGTCGTTCCGGAGACACAAGAGGTCATTCGCCCACATCCACACTTTATGCTATTCGCAACGCAAAATCCCCCTGGCCTATATGCAGGGAGGAAGGTTTTGTCTCGTGCCTTCCGAAACCGTTTCCTCGAAGTTCACTTCCAGGATGTGCCCCAAGCTGAGCTTGAAACTATTCTCTGCCAGCGTTGTCGTATTGCGCCTTCCTATGGCCAGAAAATCGTCAGCGTGTTCCGTGAATTGCAGAAAACGTCGTCAGTCGAGTCGCGTTTTCGAGAGCAAGCAAGGTTTTGCAACTCTTCGTGATCTCTTTAGGTGGGCCGGTCGTGATGCAGTGGGTTATCAGGAGTTAGCAGAGAATGGGTATATGCTACTTGCGGAACGTGCACGACGCGAGGACGACAAAGTCGTGGTGAAGGAGGTCATAGAATCCATCATGAAAGTCCGCATCGACGAGCGGACGATCTACGATATTCATTCCACAATGGGGGATGCACAGACCTTTTTAGGATGCCCCATACCGCCAGACTCGCAGGTCGTCTGGACGAGTGCGATGCAACGGCTCTTTGTCCTGGTGTCACGTGCTCTACGGTTCAATGAACCTGTGCTTTTGGTGGGAGAGACAGGTTCCGGAAAGACATCTGTCTGTCAGCTTTATGCGGAAGTCGTCTCCAAGCATTTGTATACACTAAACTGCCACCAAAACACAGAAACCGCAGACCTTATCGGTGGCTTGCGACCTGTACGCAACCGTGCATCAGCCGAGGCCAATATCATCCGTGATGCTAATGCCATCCTTGAGCGCGCGGGCATTGACGACATACCTTCTGATTCCCAACAACTGTTGTCCCGAATAAACACGCTCCTTAAGGCGGGCAAGGATTTGGACCCGTCGTTCCTGACTCCCTTACGCGATATTCAGGAGAACCTCAACCGGATCTGCTGCTTGTTTGAATGGCATGATGGGCCGTTAGTTCGCGCAATGCGTGAAGGACACGTTTTCCTTCTCGACGAGATCTCCCTTGCCGATGATTCTGTTCTAGAACGTCTGAACAGCGTCCTGGAACCTGGCCGCACGATCGTGCTTGCAGAACGTGGCGGTGTTGATGGTGATTATCCCGCCATACATGCTTCCAATGATTTCAAGTTGCTTGCTACCATGAATCCCGGCGGTGATTATGGGAAGAAAGAGCTATCTCCTGCTCTACGAAACCGCTTCACGGAGATTTGGGTACCAGCCGTAACCAGTCAGGCGGATTTGCGGTTGATTGTCGACTACTCATGGAAGCACGACTCCATGAAGCCGTTCACGGGTCCGCTCCTGCAGTTTACTGACTGGCTTCGGGATAGAGTTCACGACCCTGCTATTTGCTCCCTGCGAGATATATTGGTAGGCGTCCCTTTCATCAGTGTCGGCCATTCGTGCTCATCTGTATTTTCTAGGCTTGGGTGACATTTACTAATGCTGCGTATTCTGGCAGCGCAGAAAACCTCCATGTTACCGGCAGAAATATTCGTATGTTGGAATTGTGTGTTCAGGCAATTTGGTTGTTGACAATATCCCAGCATCATGCGGCTCACATGACTTTCCTCGACGGTCTTGGATCCTTGCCACAGCTAGCTTCTTACTCGTCTGATGCGCTGAGTCAGCTGAGGAATGACGCCATTGAGAAGCTGCAGATGCTCATGCCTTTCGAAGAAGCCGAACAGTCGTACGCTTTTGATGCATCGAACTTCGTGCAACTTGGGTCTTTTGCCATCCCTAAAGGCCCATTAATATCGGTATTGCATAACTTCAATCTGCAGGCGCCGACTGCTCGTGAGAACGCAATGCGAGTGGTCAGGGCATGTCAGGTCTCCAAGCCGGTCCTCCTGGAAGGCAGTCCAGGTGTCGGAAAAACCAGTTTGATCGCTACTCTTGCCATGCTTTCAGGATATCATCTCTGTCGGATCAATCTGTCCGACCAAACGGATCTCATGGATCTTTTTGGTTCTGATCTTCCCGTTGAGAATGGCTCTCCCGGAGAATTCGCCTGGAAAGATGCCGAATTTTTGACAGCCATGCAAGAAGGACATTGGGTTCTCCTCGATGAGATGAATCTCGCACCCCAGGCTATCCTCGAGGGGCTTAATGCTGTTCTAGACCACCGAGGTACTGTTTACATTCCCGAGCTTGGGAGATCCTTCGTTCGGCATCCCGCTTTCCGTGTTTTCGCGGCACAAAATCCACTCCAACAGGGAGGAGGTCGCAAGGGACTTCCAAAGTCTTTTCTGGACCGGTTCACGAAGGTCTATATTGAGGAGCTATCTCCCGAGGATCTTCTTCTTGTCTGCCGAGAACGTTTCAAGGGTTGTGATGAGGACATGCTACGCGCCATGATCGCATACAACAACCGCCTGAACCAGGAAGTTGTACACAGGAGGACTTTTGGTCGCGATGGCAGTCCTTGGGAATTCAACCTTCGCGATGTTCTCCGCTGGGGAGAGCTATTGCAATCATCGCCCATTTCACATCATCCTCGAGATTTCTTGCGAGTCATCTACCTCAGCAGGTTCAGGACTCTCGCCGATCGTAACTGCGCCCAACAATTGTTCGATCAAACCTTTTCTCCATCTAGTCCGACTATCCTTCATAATCCGCATCCTGTCATATCATCGTCACACTTCCGTGTCGGTCACTACCTCGTAGAGCGACGTAACAATACCCTTAGCGTTCGACCCAGGTGCCTACTACAAGCACACTTAGCTATGCTAGAAGCCATTGGGGCATGTCTCTCAAGGTCGTGGTTAGTCGTTGTTACAGGACGACACGACAGCGGTAAGTCGGAACTCATCCGTACTGTCGCTGACCTTTCAGGGAATATCCTTCATGAGATAACCATCACGAGTTCCACTGATACCATGGATATTCTTGGAGGTTTCGAGCAAATGGACCATCATACGCGGGTACTTGCTCTCGTTAAAGACATTATCGGTTTTGGCGAAAGTCGTTCTAGATGCCTGTCTAGCTGTGCCACTGATCACCAGACTTTTCTTTCGCTTCTCCTCGAGTTACATTCATCACCTCCTCCATCCTCCAACTCCCTGCTCCGTTCTGCAGCACAAGTACTATCATCCTTTGCTGACGATCATTCTTCGGATGAAGCGCGGGCCTTATTGTATCGCGTTCAACAATTATCGTCCGCAGTGACATCAAGTGGCCAATTTGAATGGGTCGATGGACCTCTCGTACGCGCAATCAAGCAAGGACATTGGATAGTTCTGGACGGCGCGAATCTCTGTAATCCTTCCGTCCTCGATCGACTGAACTCTCTTTGTGAACCTGGTGGAGTTCTCGTTCTCAGCGAGAGAGGATATGTCAATGGTGCTGTACAAACGCTCAAACCGCATCCCAACTTTCGCATGTTTATGACATCTGACCCTCGATATGGCGAGCTATCGCGTGCGATGCGAAATCGTGGTATTGAAGTGTCATTGGCTGCTTCCTTCTCTTCAGAAGACGAACTTCGCCTCCGACTTCATCGCCGACTTCCTACGACCGTGTTAGACACAGGTCCTCCTTTTGCTGTGACACTCGAGCTTGCACGCAGAGGAATTTACTACACTCATCGCGGGGAAGGTAGCGACTCATGGCCGTCTGGGTTAGTTGAAGAAGAGTCTTCCACATCTTCATTGATCACTCTGGCACCGTTCCTTCGACCATCCAAACCGGACCTGCGCGCTATGATTCATTTCATACTAAGGACCATCTCTTTGAATGTGACTCCTTCGTTGCGGCGCTTTATGAAGCTGGCAATGCCTCCGTGCTCATCACAGTCTATTTTGGACGATGCCCTTTCCTCGGGAGCTTTCAAGCTCTTTGCTGAGTGGCGAAAAGATCTCCTCGCTTCCCGAGTGACGAATGACGCTATTACAGCTCTGGTTAGTGTTCGCTACATCCGTGCTGGGTCTAGTGCACGCCGCACTATTTGCATGTACTCAATACGTCTGTTGAAATATAGCCAGTGGATACTTTCATGGTCTGTCCGCCATGCAAGTTCTGCAATCATGAAAACGGACATCACCCAATACACTTGATGCTCCTTCAAACTTTGAACTTAATCGCTGCAATATTTATCGATGACACCGAGCGAACTGAGGTGCCACAAGAACTGCATGGCATAGGTGCGAGCAAGATGACTTTACCAACACGTCAGCACCATCCGACATACTTACGACTGTTGGATGCTATTCGTGAAGTTTTGGAAGAGGTGCGTAGAGCAGCTGAGGAGGTTTTCAACCAAATCGTTGGAAGATCTCAAGTTCAGGTTAGATTTCAATTTGCCATTGTTATGCTAATTGTTGTATTGAACGGTCATTAGCTGGTGGACCTTGAACTCGCCCTCAAACTACTTAGTATTTCCAGGCAACTCCGACGATCAGGAACGGGCACATATGTCGATTACTCCTCAATACAGGCATGCTCTAGGTCAATCGTTGCCGCATTGCAATCACGGGGTCCAGCGTTTGAACGTCTCGCAAGTGTTTCTGCTGTGTTGGATGAGGCAGTTTCCCCCACCTCTGGACTAGGCTTGACAGACATGTGGACGCATTTGTTCGCACCGACGACTATCGAAGTCTCGCTTCCAGAGATCAGAAGTCTCGAGTATGCCTCTGGGCAACTACATCAAGGCTTAAATCAGCACAGTATGATTTTTTTATTTACGCTCGGCACATTCTCATCATCAATCCCCAATAGTCCGCCGCAGACAAATTCTAGAAGTCTTATCCCTTTATACCCTTCCGCTCATGAGCATAGTATCCATCGACTTAGATATGGAATTGGCACACACGGTAAAAGAAAAGGTTTGGTCCGATTATTCTTCCAGCGCGCACACTGCTGAAATGAAAATTCTAGGTTGCTTTGAATTTCCAAGGGGGCAATGATTCTTTCAAGCGACATGCCGACCCCTCTCTCCTTATATGCGAATTGCCCTGGTTGAGTGACATTCGTGAGGCCTTGTCATCGTCATCATCATCATCATCGGTAAGTTGCGATTTGGTGCTGCCTTTGCAGGATATTCATGATGACATTTTATAGATCATTCCTTCTGTCATAAAACGCTTGATTGACGTAGCATGTGAGGAACCACGCGAGGATCTCATTCGCTTTGCATCGTATCAGCATTTCATATGGGCGCATGACGCAGGAGGGGGAGGCAAGCGCGCCACTATGTCCCTCACATGCGACATGAACTGAATTCTTGATTAGTTCCCACGCATCTCTTGACTGCTTTGCAGACTCGATGGCTTGCAAGTCTGTGGAATTCAAGTGTGACCCAGGCTGTGAGTGATTGTAACGTGACCTCTGCATACATATTCAGTGACTTACGAGATCCTACGCAGGAAATTCTTGATGGACCGGATGTTCTCCTCTGCCCGACTCTTCTTCGGGTCTCCATAGAACTGAAGTATAAAACTTTGCTTCTATCTGTATCATGTGCTCATCCACCGCTTAGTCAAGCACGGAGCGTTTCACTATCTTCCCTCGAAGGGCACGAGGGTTCTGTTTGTCGTCACCTACGGCTGCTCTCTATGCAATGTGTTGTTCATGAGTCGCGGGTACAACAATTGTCAGCATTCATGTATCAATGCATTTTATCCGTAAGTGAACCGGCGGTCACTATCGCAGTTCTCCTCTAATCGCCCATCAGGTTACATCTTGCTTCGCTTCATCATTTGATGATGTTAGCTGGCAAACCATGCTTAGATCTCCTGTCAATAGCAGCGCCTTCCCCATGACAATGTTGTCTCTCCTCGAAAGTTCCAAGCACGAGCCCTTGAAAGCAGCTATCCATCTGTTTCTGCGCCCCAACCTCATACGGTTCGCAACCGACCGCCAGCCACGAGACGTGATGATGGCTCGCTTAGGACATTGCTATATTTCCCTCAGCAGAGTGATTCTTAACCTATTCATTCCTGATCTTCCGGTAGACCCCGCAGCCGTGATCCATCGTTTAGCGGAATATTCGCAAGAAGAGACTGATTTTATGTCTACCCAGTCGTCTCTCCATAAAGCATGGGAACACCGAACTGCTGGCAATCTATTCAACAGTGTTATACAATATCTCGATGCTTTATCCGAAGCAGAACACAAAAATCTTCCCTTGGGTTCCTCAAACCTTCCCCGACGACCTGATGGTAACCGCATTCACGCATTTTGGTCCGAGGTTTCGCAGCTTCAAAGTCAAGTCATCCAACCCAGCAAGGTCGATGATTTAACTGCCGTTCTTGAAACCGGCGATCCTTCTGCTTTCGCGCGCGAATCTGTGATGCAGGAATCAATATCCGGGTTTTGTCAACGGATGGACAATCTCTACCACGACTTTAGAGATATTGCAAAAATTATCCACATGGCGCTCCTCCTCCTCCGTCTCGGAATCCGACTTGTTCGCTGTTCTGCGCAGCAAATGTCCTACGCACAGCATACTCAACAGAACATAGTCGCTGCTTCCCTGGTGACATATCCATCTCTTCGCAGTGCGCAACTGTTACAAACGCAACTTGAACAAGGAGCTGCATCCGGAGCATCCGCTTCTGACCAAGTCCTACTGCATGTGTCAGCCATAGGTCTCCATGCTGCCATGTCGGGCCTCGCTCCCCACGCTGCTGCTGTCCATGCGGCATATGAGCAGGCATTCAGACTCTGGACTATGGACCGCACTCGCCAAGACGAGAAGGAACATGATGACTCATCGCTATACAGACGTAGCGCCCTTAATCATGATGCCTCCACAGAAGTTGAAGCGGAACAGAAAGAGTTTTTGGAGCTGTTCCCGACATTTGAGGACGCACTCGCTAGTCCTGACGGCATACCCAACAAGACTCACGAAAAGCCCTCTGAGTTCTTTAGTGTTTCTGCAGCCGAAACGCTGCTGGGGATGCACTTCGGACTCGCTGGAGTTGCTAGTATCGGTATCAGTGTTGGAGGTCCCAATACGAGGTTTAATTCATCTCGTCGGTCGGTTCTGAACACGCTCCTCGACAGTCGATATCCCACTCTCCCAGACACCCTTGACGATGATTCGTTGCACGAACAACTTTCTTTGGTTCACGACCATCTTCTTACGCTGAAGTCTCAAGAGTGCATCACCGGACAGCTCTTCAACTTCTACACTGACGGGAATATTAGAGAGGCGAAGAAGGCCCTTGCAACGGTGGACTCTCTTAGAATGCGATTGATCGCGCTCGTCGAAGACTGGCCGGATCAGATGGTTTTACAGCACCTGAAAGACCGCTGCGATGCGTTCTTGGCCCTGGACATAAACAGTCCCATTGCCAAACTGTTGTCCGGCCTGGAACAAATCATACTGCAGACAGACGGCTGGGAAATGTACGCACACCGTGGAAATAGCCTCAGGGCACATCAGCAAGAGTTGACAATGCTCGTCGTAGAATGGAGACGCTTGGAACTGTCGTGCTGGAAAGTGCTATTACAGTCTCAGTCTGACTCGTTCGTCAAAGGAGTGTCGGAATTTTGGTTCCGGCTGTATGATCTCACAGTGCGTGGCACGCTTAGTGCAGCTCATGAGGATGGCCCCGCTACTGGAGTTCTCCAACAATATCTCAGGCAACTACCATCGCTCCTGGACGACTTCATGCATTCCAGCGCTCTAGGTCAATTCCAGGTCAGGTTGGATCTCCTCGAGACTTTCAGGGTCATCGTCGGTCATATCGCGTCTACGTTGGATGGATGGCAGCGCAATGCTCTCAAACGCGTCGAACTTGTCTTGGCGTCCACTCGGAGATACTATCAATTGTTTGCAGCCCAGCTAGCCGGATCTCTGGCGGACCAAAGAGGAGGACTTGAGAAAGATGTTCAGGCATTCATAAAGCTCGCCAGCTGGAAAGACGTCAATGTTCAAGCCCTGAAGCAAAGTGCTCAGCGAACGCATCATCAACTCTACAAGCTGATCCGCAAATTCCGGGAGATCTTGCGTCAGCCCATCGCTGGGCGCATGTTGCCAACATTCGCTGGTGATGCTGAATGCACCCAGTCAATAGATGCTCTGGATTACTCGGGAGATCCGCTCTCCATAGCATGCACTCTGCAGCGCGGCGACTCTCCACAACCGAACGAAACCCATTCCACTCCTTCTCACCTGGCCAATTTAAACCAGACACTCGCGAGATTCCATGGGCTTATGAACAGTCGTATTCGGGCTTTCCTACGCCGACGTCTCCCTCATCATGTTGACCAACTTGCGGTCGAAATCATCCTCACCGCACGAGACCTAGCAGCAGAAGGCGTGCCCCTAGATCTTTCTAAGGAGAAACGAGAAAAATACGTGAAGGGCCTGTTGGTTCGCAAGAGGAAGGCTTTGAGCGATCTCCTGAAGGAGCTCAAACGTGCTGGTCTCGCTGCCAATGTCAAACCAGAAGTGCTCGCCGAGCTCAGAGATGAATGCTGGATACGAGAGCAACCGTCGATGCCTCCAGAAAGCTCAGTACATGTTGAGAAGGGGGAGTATTACTTCGACCGCCTTCGTGGTGCTCTTCCGGCAGTCAGAGTCTTGGTTTCTCATCATCACTCAGACATAAGCACTCGCGATCTGCTTCGAGGTATTACCTTCGTGGAGTCTGGTTATTCATTAGCTCTTAAGGCGAGGTCTTCGTAAGTCAACAGATTTTTGATGACACCCTTGCTTACCGTAAGTCTCCAGGCTGTCAACAGCCTTTCAGTGTTTCATCAACATCAAACGGTGCGCGGAGCGCCTTCAGACCCTCGTCGAAGCACCTCTACTTGTCACCAAAGGATTCTCGCCCTCTCGTCTGATACATCTATGTCAAGCACTCGGCAACGCCGTGCATGCTTTTGAAGAACTTCTCCAAGGAATCCGCCTTTTCATCGAGATTCAGGAAGACCAGGGCGCTGCACCATCAGTCATGGTTGAGGTCCAATCAGTTTATGCCAAGACACGACTTCTTCATGACCGTGCTTCGGAGGTTTTCCAGGGAAGCCAGTGCACAATGCCTACGGTGCTGCCTGGCGGTGGGTAGTTTCCTCACAGACATAGTCACAAGCTGATTATTTGCCCAACAGTTGAGCACGCCACTATTAAAGAAGCTGATGAACATTTCCGTGCCATTCCCGACTACCTCCAAAAGATGAGAACGACGGAGCCACGACTCAGCTACATCTTGTCTCCCATCGAGCACTGGCTTCGTGATCAATACCTTTCTACAGATGCCGAGACAGCATCCGGAGCTGCAGAGTCATTGGGTGCGGATGTCATAATCGAGACGCTTTTGGTTACAGTGCAATCCCTTTTGAAAAGATGTCCGGAAGGATCTACCGACGAGCCTCTTGATGATGAAGCCCAGGATAATTTCATCCGTGAGGACTTGCACACGATTTCATGCTTCACCCAATCCTTGGACCTTCAAGTCCTCTTGGAACGGCTGGATGTTATGACGACCCATCTTTCCTCCCTTTCTCAATCCGACATTCAGGCAAGCCTTCGGCGCCTCCTTCCCTTTCTCCAGTGCTACATTTCTTTCGTGGGAGAACACCTCGTGGTGCACAGTCAGTGGACAAAGGCCCTCTTCAAGCTTGACTTCATCGTTTCCTCTGTCATGCATACCATCGCTAGGCAAGGCTTTTGTTTGCCCCCGGATGCAACTGATTCAGGTGACGGCGAAGGTGGCACCGAGACTAACGGTGGAGTGGGGCCTAGGTGAGGGAACGGGATTGGAGAACGTAAGTAAGGAGATCGAGGATGAAAGTCAGGTTGAAGGATTGAAGGGGGATCAAGGTGAAGCCCAAGATGACCAGGCGCACGGAGCTGATGATAATACCATCGAGATGAGCGAGGATATTGGTGGGGAGATGGAAGATGTGCCAGACGATGGAGCTCAGGACGGAGATCAGGAAGAAGATGATGGCGATGAGCAGGAGGAGCCGGATGAGCAGCTGGGGAAACTTGATGCAGGTGATCCGAATGCAGTCGACGAAAAGCTATGGGGCGACGAATCTGCGGAATCAGATTCTGCGGACCAGGACCAGGTCCCTCAAGATCGCTCAGAAATGCAGGAGAAGGAGTCAGAGGTTGTAGCCAATGAGCACAACCAATCAAAGAAAGAGGGTGGCAAGGAGAAGGAGGAAAAGAAAGATGGAACGATGGATGAAAAAAGTGAGGAGATCGAAGAAGGCGAAGAACCCGACGAAAACTCGGAGGCCCCAAATGCGAATGGCGCGCCCATGGATGAGTACATTCCCGATGCCAACACCCTGGATCTGCCTGATGACATGGCTCTGGAGCCCGACGAACAAGGGGATCAAGGAGGACTCGATATGGGAGATGAAATGGATACGGAGCTGGATGAAGATGAACAACACGCCGACGAGATGGAGGAAACGGACCAACTCGGAAAACACGAGTCCCCAGAGGATGTACCGGAGCCTGAATCGCAAGAAAACCAGCTGCCAGATCAGCCTCCCAAAGCTGCAGACAATGCAGACAATGTAGAGGAAGACGTCGAGGAAGGCGCTGTCGCTCAGCCAGATGTCTCGCCTGGAAGCGGAGACGCTGGGAACAAGGACAACGAGCCGCAGGCTAATGATAGTGCACAACAAGGGCAGGCTGGCGACGCATCTGGTGATGAAATGAAGGACGATGCCGCAGCAGCTGAACAGAGTATCAACGAGACTTCCGAAGAATCGAAGTACGTCCACTTATCTATGCAGAAACCTGTATCTGACTTGTGACCAGGCCAAGAGATGATGCTGAACCCTCAAAGCCACGGTCTTCTACCGATACTGCCACGAAACCGGGTACATCAGCGGAGGGCACGCAGCATGGTGGAGCCTATGCCCGCCAACACACCGAAGTCACTACGAACCCTATCCGCAACCTTGGTGATGCACTCAAAGAGGTACAACAGCGCTTCGAAGATATCCTGGGCGGCGGGGAGTCTTCCCCTCTTGCCGCAGACCAAGCTGCTGAGCAGGTGGAGTATGCAGATGCGGACGAGGAAATGCAGGCTCTGGGTGCGGCAGGCGAGGAGCAGGTCGCGAAGCTGAATGAGCTAAGGCTTGTTGATGAGGAAACAGAGGCAGTTGCGCTACCCATGGACATCGATGCTCCCCCCACGGATGAGCTCGCGCCACCGCCACAGCCATTGGCCTCATTGCATACGGAGCCAGCGACTGAGGGAGCACGTCCAGACATCGAAGGCGCTATAACTCAGTTTGAAAACGCGCTCTGGTGCAGACCCCGAACATGTTTCCTCACGCCGCGATCCTTCGTCCTCACAAGCGGATGTCGATGAAGACATGGAACAGTCCGGTCCAGACAGCTCCTTTGAAAACATAGAGGCGGCCCTCCGGACCTGGCAGGATTCAGGCTATACTTGCGAAGACGCCGAGTCTCTTTGGCGGCTTTACACATCCCTCACACACGACCTCTCTTACGCTCTTTGCGAACAATTGCGCCTTATCCTTGCACCCACCTTGGCCACTCGTCTCAAAGGCGACTACCGGACAGGCAAAAGGCTCAACATGAAGAAGATCATCCCTTACATCGCCTCTGACTACACCAAGGACAAGATCTGGCTTCGGCGCACGCGCCCCCAGCCAGCGCGAGTACCAAGTCCTTCTTGCACTCGACGACAGCCGCAGCATGGCAAGTTCTCGCAGCGTACATCTTGCTTATCAGACACTTGCCCTCGTGAGCAACGCCATGGGAAAACTTGAGGTCGGCGACGTTGCAATTGCTAGATTCGGCGAGGGCATGGAGTTACTTCATGGCTTCGACGAAGGACCATTTACGGATGCTGCTGGTGCAAAAACGCTCGGCGCGTTCAGATTTGAACAGCGTGCAACGAACGTCCTGGATATGGTAGAGACGAGCCTCCAGGTGCTAGAGAGCGCCAGGGAAAGAAGGGCCACCGGGTCGGCAAGTGCAGGTGAACTATGGCAACTCGAGATCATCATTTCGGACGGTATCTGTCAGGATCACGAGCGTTTGCGGCAGGTGCTGAGACGGGCAGCAAGCCAACGCGTCATGATCGTGTTCATCATTATTGACTCACTGCACTCGACCTCCACTTCTGGGCAAGGGCAAACACAAGACGCTTCTGCTGTACAGAACTCGATCGTTTCGATGAATCAAGTTGCCTACACGATGATCAACGGGCGCATGGAGCTTCAGGTGGAGAGGTATCTGGATTCTTTCCCATTTGATTACTACGTTGTGTTACGAAGCGTTGAGGCACTGCCTGAAGTACTGTCAGATACGCTTAGACAGTTTTTCGAAAGGATCTCGGAAGAGTAGAATACATACATCGTTGGCCTAATTATAAGTTTCGCGTCGATATTGTTGTACATATATTTGTGATACACTGAATTGTTTCCGTACCAGTGCCAGTTGAAATCAAACCACGCCACGTCTGCAACTTTGCCGTATCATAAATCTCTGCATATCTCCAGGTTGAAGCTGAGTAAAAGTACAGTCAACAAAGGAGCTCACGAAGGTAGAAAACAACAAGGAATTTGACCAAGCGATGTTAGTTAATGACACGGTAAAATAAGAATATCTGGTACTACAATGCCCACTACACTGGCAAGCACCTAGTAGGAATTCTGATAAGCCTCGCACCTATTAAACCTTCAACTACTCGATCGTGCCCACACCTTCCGCTGGTAATCTAGTAAAATGGGCACAAAATCCCAGAGGTCGAAGTCGGGCCAATAGGTATTTACCATATGAATCTGCGTGTTTTCGCAGCACTGTTGAGAAGTACGAATGAGTTTGATGAAAACAACGTTTCGAGTGAGTATACGTCTGCCATTTTCACCGACGTCAAGAAAAATAATGACCACTTCTTTGAAATGGGAGATGGAAGACAAACAAGTAAAATGAAAAGAGATTGGTGATAGGCATACGAAAGACAGGGAAGGAACAGAAACATACCTGCCACTGCAGAAAACCACTCAATCGCTTCACGCCACTCGTGCGAATGAAAATGTCGAGCGGCGGGCTGCCCCCAAGCGAAGTCATGAGGTTTTCCTCGATAGTTTGTTCTGTGATCAATCTGCGTGTATTGGTTAGCATGAAACACGTGACGGGAGAAGTCACAAATTAAAACCACGGCCAAGGAAAGATCTGTGCTCACGAAGAATCAAAGTTCTCTTTATCAAGGGCCTGCTGCACGACGGATTGTACCGCTAACGTTATCTCATGCCGCGAGGCATATGGTGCGCAGACATTTAATATTGCTCTGTCGGAGTGTGTTCAGGATAGAAGACGAGGGTAAGGGGGACATACCTATTATTCTGACGCGTCATTCCCTCCGCTTTATCAATTGCGACTTGCACATGCATAGGTAGCAACTCGCGATGGCCAAGTACGTTGAGGCGTACACCATACTGGCTTAAGAGAGCACTGAAGAGTTATCGCAGGCAGTGACGTCAGGCGGGCAAGCACTTGAACTGCAATGTATTTAACGTAAAATCTCACCCATTCTGTGCAATTTCTACGAGCCTCTCTTCTGCTAGTTTCATGAGCGCGCCGACCTCGTCGGGTGGTCTATTAAAGTTTTCGATCGCAAAGGCATAGACTGTGACACAGCGTATGTCAAGACGCATGCATATCTCTAATATCTGTGACCCATGTTAAAGAAACTCCACGACTGAAGCAGGATCAAAGATGTACCCGCTTGAGTGTATGGAACCCGTCTGAATGACCCTCGACTGCGCGACGGCCGGTGAGACGTGCAAAGCGGCGGTTACCGTCCATTTCGAAGGCCACATGACGTGGGATAGGGCCTGCAGAAAGAACACGAAGGAGTAGAATCACGAGTTGGGCCTTGATGAAGGTGAGCAAGGACACTGTCCAGCCCAGGATCCATGTCATTGTGAACGTGGCTTCTAGGCAATAATAAATGAACACAGCCACATACATTCACGCCGATTTCGGCGATTGGTCGAGTTACGCGGCCACTATAGACCTGCCAGTGTGTGTTTCAGTTACTGTTTCAGTTCTCTTTCGACTTTCTCGTCGGCGTCTTGCACGATGACAAGCACACATGATGTTGATAAATTAGGCACGCCAGACGAACGACGTGGTTTACTCTCGAATGTTGACGACGTAGACGTTGTCCAACCTGACCTCGAGGAGCAACCCACTTCCCCTGCGACCTCACACAAACGCAAACGTTTTGCTGGATTCAGTGTTCTCCTCTCGCTTATTCTCGCTGCCACCCTATTTGAACTCTGGCCCCGTACTCGATACGACACGAGAATCGGGAGGGACGCATTGTACTCGAATGGAACACACGAGTTCAAGAAGACAGTGCTTATGGTTTCGATCGATGGTCTTCGTGCGGATTATCTGGATCGTGGGCTTACCCCACATTTGCTAGATATCAGTCGGGAAGGTCTGAGGGCAAAGTACATGAAGCCTGTTTTCCCCGTGCGTATTCCCTTTCGGTTCTTTGCTCTAGTACTAAACATTTCCTTCTCTGCAGACTCTGACGTTTCCGTGAGTCATAATTTGTTAGAGTAATTTATGCGCCTGAATGACGTTTGTTCCAGAAATCACTGGTCACTGATGTAAATATCACCCGTATCAGTTGCTCGACATGAACTCACACTGCATCTAGGACTGGCCTCTACGCCGAGTCGCACGGCATCATTGCGAACGTTCGTCTTTTATCACTTTCTTCAACTGTCTGGCATTCTCACATATCGGCTATGTAGAACTTCTGGGACCCCATTTTCCGAGATACATTCCATTATGCTCGTGTCGAATCCGCGCAGAACCCGAGCTGGTGGCTCGGCGAACCTGTTAGTATCCACCCATTTTTTTTGTATGCCCGCTTAATACTAATACTTTCCCTTTCACCTCTTGTAACTTTGCACGTCCGCCTCATCATTTGACTGACACACATCGGTCTCCCCGCCCCCTGCATTTCCTGCCCTTCGTACAACTTAGATGTGGGAAACTGCCGAACGTGCGGGCATCATCACTGCAAACCTCATGTGGTCAGTTTCCCCCTTTGCCTCATACTTTACTTTGTATTCATACGACCAGGCCTGGCCCTTGGTCTACATCCTCGGGCATGAACTCGACATATTTTCTACCTTGGGAGGTAAGAGTGGTCTTAAACTTGAAAAAGGATGTGATGTGATTTGAACTGGAACGCAGAATAATTACGCTCTCGAGAAGAAACTTTCCAATCTCTTAGAGTGGATTGACCTCCCGCTGGAAGAGCGGCCGCAGCTTATTCTTGGTGTGTTCTTGCATCTGTTCCTTTCTCTACTTCTGGACGAATATATCTTTTGCTCTAAGCGGGACGGTGTTATTTCTTCTGCTTGTCATTTCGTCCCCTCCAATTTCATGATTCTCCCTTGTGGCATGCTGACGCCGTTGTTTCATAGGGTACGAACCGTCGCTAGACCAAGCTGGCCATGCAACAGGACCGATGTCTAAGGCTGTTAATGTAAGCGTTGTGTCGATCCTGTTGGTTGATGCGCTTATCATTATTATTTCCAAACTTGCTACTTACTATAGATGAGTCTTGCAGCTGTCGATCTTTTCGCTCGGAACCTGACCCAAGCATTAGGCGAGCGTAACCTCACGCATATCGTTGATATCATCTTCGTCAGTGACCATGGGATGACGGACACCAGTCACCCAACTTGGGTATATGTTGACGAGATTGTTGGTCAGCCGTGGAAAGGTGTTACCAGGGTGGACGGTAAGTGATATCATATATAGTCTGCTGCTTGCCGGAATGTTTTAGACTGAGTGGCGGATTACTTACCATGCGTTGTTCAGGTTGGCCATCTATGGGCTTACGCTTCGCTCCTGGCACGAACGTGACCGAGGCCCTTGAGCGTCTATGCGAGTACACACTTACCCACCCAGATCAGTTTGATGTGTTTACGACTGAGAGCTTCTCTACCGACCCTGGCACCTCATTGGTAGACCTCGACGCATTCAACTACGGTAAGATGTCTGCAGGTACAGTGGAGCCTATGCCAGAACGATACCATTTCTCTCGCAATTACCGCATCGCCCCTGTGTGGATTGTCCCGCGCGTGGGCTACGCGCTGACTGACCGTACGGACGGCGAAGATGGAATGTCAACTGGAGTGAGTTTACCTTGCCGTATTCCATATTGCTTGATTTCTGTGTTGTAGGTCATCGGGCTAACTCATTGCGCCTTCCTAGAACCACGGCTATGACAACGAGGACTCGTCGATGCATGCCATGTTCGTTGCCCATGGGCCTTTCTCGCAGGGTGCGAAGGCTGCCGTGGTCGCACGAGGAGAGTGCGATGGTACAGGAGAATACGTAATGCCAGGGTTCCAGAATGTCGAGATTTACAACCTCGTGATGCGATTGCTGGGCCTCGACGCTGCAGATACAGCTATAACCAACGGAACCGCTGGATTCTGGGATACGTTTGTCTTGCCAGATGCTTGAACTTCATACATATTTGAAGTCGAGCTACTTTAGATACTTCGAGAGCTATCATTACTACGTTACTGGATATCGACACCTTCACCACATATGCATCATATTTGCTACCCTCCTATAGCTAGACTAATTAATGAGAAGATTTAACGCGATAGAATTGCAATCAGGTATAAGATGTACACCATAAAGAACTGGGGAAAAATCAATACAAGGAAAAGTATGGAGCTCATATATACACCACTCCCTACTCAAAGCCAGCACCAATCATTAATGTGCTTCCGCATCAAACACCGTATGATTGCTTCCAATGCTCATATGTTGGCCAGTAGCACTGGGCACGTACGCAGCTTGCGGGACACCCGTCTCATCCAGTCCTTCCGCAGCCTCGATGATCTCGTACAGACGCGATGCAACTTCGGGTGGAGGCACACGCCCGCCGAGGATATCGCGTGCAGGCACAGGCGATCCATAAAAGTCGCGGTTAGCGTCCTTGCGCTCTATAAGAACAGTGCCCTCCAGAGAGAGACCAGCAAAAAGACCTATGGCACGGATCAGCACATCACATTAACAATTACATTACGATCAAATGAAATCAAAATGGAAAACGACCAAAATGAAGATGGAAGATATCTCACCCTTCGATTTCGAGTATGAGAACATGGGTGCAGGGTGAGCCAAGGTGGCCTGGACGCTCCCGCCAGTGCCGATGGGGCCCGCTGCTGCGCTGATGTTTCCGCCAATGGTGACGTTTCCGCCTATGCTGAATGCTTTGACTGCGTCCTCGCTGTTCAGTACGATCACAAAATCTGTGATGTCCGCGCCGATTTGGAGGCCCCACCCGAGTCCGCCGGTTGCTATGCACGAGGGCGCAGACCATGATCCATCCGGGAGCCGTGCGATGACCAGGCCAGAGCCAGCTTTCCCGCTGAACATGAATCCAGCCTTAAGTACTTGGAATACGGCGAGGCCTGAGCGCATTGGTCAGTGAGAGGTGGGGTAAGTTGAGATTGGATGAATGTCACCTCTTGCATGCTGGAGAACGGCTGTGGGTATTGAGTTGAGCGCAGACTCAGGATGATTGGGGTTAGCTGTGGGGAGCAAAACATTCAGCAAATGATGTTGTCAGTGTCATTGGAAGGAATATGCGTACCAAGGAAGCTCTCGAGGATCTTTGCTGCCTTCTCAGCTTCCCCTGGCAGCGTGAATCCTTGCACGAAGTCTCTAGAGCCACTCGCCATGCGCGAGGAGCCCTCTTTGACGAGAGCCGTGGCCTGAATTCCCGCCTTCTGCGCACCCCTCTTAAATTTGTCTAGCATGGACATGATGAAAACTTGCAGGAAGATATCAAGTGTGTCGTGAACTGCGTATGGTAGCCTGCGCCAGCTCAGCGGCCAAGGCAGTACTTCGCCATTTTACGTAACATGTGACACGCGCTTACGCACTCAAGCGCTCATCGACATCGGTCATCACGTTGTATTGCAATGTGCAACAAGTCATTGGGTATAGGTATCAATATTATTGTGCTACCATCAACAAAAGGTGTCCAGAATAGCTCGTGAATAGATTACCGCCACTCGTCGTTGAGGGTTGTAATGCCAGACATGGGCGTCGTGAACTCATTATTGGGATCAGATTCCCAAGTAACATTACCACTGTCGACGATGATGTACTTGTACTGGATTTGCGTGTTCGCCGGAAGAGTGACAGCCGCTAGGATTTGGTGTCAGTACATGTTGCACTTGAAAATAGATCTGACGCACTACTCCAGATTGGGTAGTCAGCTGAGGACATGAGAATAGCATTGGTGGTGCTCCAGTCAGTCAGAGCACCGACAGAGCCAGTCAAGTATATGTTCTCTATAGGCAACAGAATTAGATAAAATTGGTCACGTTCGCTGCATTAATCAACTCACGTCCCAGGACGGTAGTAGCGTTGACGTTGAAAACAACTGGAACAGTTAGGGCCTTGCTAGTAGAGCATGCAGGGGAAATTGGGAGACCCGCTGCACCCCAGCTCGCAGATGTTTTACCAGCCCTTGCATTAAACGCAGTCAACGCAGATGCATAGCTCCACGTGAGATCCAGAGCGCTGGTCGGTGTGCCGTCGCTCCTGGTGTACTGCTCAGCCAGTCCTCCATCTGAAGGCGTGTACTTCGCAGCCATAGCGACGAAACCATCTGTAAAATTCTTGATCGCTGTTGTGAGGGTACTATAAGTTAGAGTCGAGGAACTATAGGTCCCTGGCGTAATGCTTGTGTCGAACTGCTGGAAGAAGGGGAAAGAGACATCTGTGACTGTCAGCGAGCCTTCGTTACTCCACACAATGAGGGCGTCGTAGAGCTGCTCGGCAACTGCAAAGGATGCCAAGTACCACGGCTACGGACAGTTGAGAAATAAGATCAGGAGTAGGATAGAGACCTTACGTTACCACCCTGGTACACGTCCTCAGGGTACCGTCCAGTTGCAACAGCCTGGTCAGCGCGTATGCCAGTGTTGATGTCATATATCTCACGGAAGGAGTCGACATAGACCTTGAGGTTGGACAAAGCAATATCGGAGCAGGGCTGGAAAGTAACACCATCGCAGCCAGCTTCAACGTCGAAGACATGAATGGATGTCAACACTGTGTTCGCATCTCTGCCAGAACGGCCGCCTCCGGTGTTGGCGGTCATGAGACCAGGTGAGGGGTTCCAAAATGACTATTGAGATGTTCGCTTTGGGAAAATTACTAAATGAAAAACTCATTGTACGCACCTGGAGGAAGCAGAGAATGTTGTTGGCCTGGGTATTATATCCACTGGTAACTGAACTTTGGCCGATCGCAGTGGCAAGAGCGGAGCCCTGACGAAGTGCGCGGTGCTGAACAGCGCTAGTAAAGAATGAAGAGGAATCAACCTCCTCCCACAGGTCGAAACTTGACCGTTGCATGAGTCTCGAGAAAAGAGTGCTTGAATTATACAAAGCTCACGTCGTCTCGTTCCAGTTATTCATGATGTAGTCTAGGTCGAGCTTGATAATGGGCCAGAGGGAGTCGGTGACGTATGTCTCATTATTGTTAGCAATAAGCCAAGTTGCATAGGTGATCATGGCGGTTGAACGCAACGCAGGTCCATCTATTTTCATGTTAGCAATAGTAGGACATAATACATTGATCATACATACCACGCTGGGGGCGACCCCACGCTCCAGTGAATGCAGTCTCGTTGATATTGAACTTAGGCTCGCCTAAGCCACCAGTGGAGACAGTTCCACTTGGGTTGGTAACCTGCTGTATGTTTGCTTCGGCGGCAATGAAGTTGTCAATGTGAGCACGTAAGGTGGTGTCTTGCCCAGAGGTGTACTGATCAATGAGCATTTTGTAAACGAGCGAAGAGTCCCTGACCCATGTGTACAAGTAGTCTGGGTTAGTGGTGCTAGGACTGGCGATGACCACGCCGGGCTGCATGGGTCTCGGTTAGCAGTTCCAATACTTGGTATCTTCAGAACCCACATAAGCTCCAGACGACTTAGCACCACTGGGGCCGATGTTTGCAAGTACACCAGCTTTGGCAATGGGGGACTCGGTACTTGTATACGAGTCCACCGTGCTTGACTGGGAAAACGCTGAAACGCAAAGTCCGAGCGTAGAAACTAGCCTGAGGAAGCGCCACATGATGACCTGGGGAAAGATGGTCTGCAAAAAGCTGCAGACGCTGTCCTTATAATTCCAGTCCAGAATGTACGATGGCATACGCACGCATGGGCAAGAACCGAAGAACGATGTCAGACGATTGATCGTGGTTACGTTCAAGAAGGCCCGCGGCTAATAAGCAACGAAATTCATCCTGAGCCGGCCACTCTTGCTTCGACATGATAGTCATAAGTAGAAGTGCTTCCAAATGGTTGTTTCTGCTGCAAGCCAACGTGGCACAACACAAACCGTGTTAAGACTCTATTTACAATACGTATATCATATACTCTCCTAGTCACCCAGCGACTCCATGTCGGGAACCCAGCTCGGAAACGCAAAGACAATCCTAGAAAATCTCGACCAGTCGTAATGATCACATCATTTGGAATCACGGAACCGGATGATCTCACATCCCATTCTGCGACTCCAACTGGTGGGTTTCTGGACCTTCCACAGTTTTGAGCACTCAGCACACGGAGATCATCGATTATTAGGGCCCTGGCGTAGTTGTCAGTCTCATAGTAAGAAGGTTGAACGGCAATCGTCATTCTTCTCCATTAATGATCTGTCTAGGGAAGACTGGGTCAGTCTCGGTACTTTCCACAAAAGTATTGCAAGTTGCGGATCGCGACGAGGCGAGGACTCGGCCCCTTCAACATACTATGTATTGTTAATATATCATCGTTAGATTCAATCCATCTCGCCAATCCAGAGGCTCGGCCCTGTGTAGCTCTGTGTCACTCAATTCCACAACTCATAATTATGGCGATGGAGGGAGGACCGGGCGAAAACTTGATCTCCCTTGTGCAGCTCTAGGCAGACCGTAGACGATGGTCGTTCGCATCTATACTTTGGCAACAAGCTTTCTGCTGTTGACTCTACGGACTACTACTAGCAGACTAGACCACTTATGTTTCAGGAAATCGTTCGCACCGTGCCTCAGCTTGAAACTCTATGCAACCACGGCCGTCTGATAGTGATCATTCGTTGTCGGGGCGATCAGCTCCAGGAAAAACACATCTTTGGTCTAAATCGATTTCGGTAGGCACAACAACTTGAAGCACCACTAAAAACAGCGGGCTGACTCAAGAGGTCTTACCAGTGACATCATGCTCGCTGAGACACACCCCCTCGGATCGTTCTGTAGTTCAATTATACTTGGTTCAATAGACAGACCCTGAACGGGAAGTTCAGTCCAGCGCCATCTCAATAGACGACCAAAGCGAGGTTGCAGTCGTACTTCATTTTCACAAGGGTGGCAAGATTTAAGGTATTTTGGCTCGGGGCATACAACTGCTCGCGTTGACCAGATCTACTAGTATGACTTTGTCGTCCATCCGAGTCCCATTTAGGGCTCTTTTGTAATGGTAATCGCCAACGAATCACAAATGCATCTAATCCTGAGTTCAAATTCATTATAGCTCAGTTTTGGACTAACTTTATACATCAATAGCCAGTGGACATCCCCGAATATCTACAACGTCATTAGTCTAAAGGAAACTCCCATTTGGATGCTAGACATCTGTGGGCATCTCCCATATTAGGTGGGTATTGTGTTCTTTACAGTTTCGTTTTACACTCACTTTACACAATGACAGCCACTGAACACTCCCGAATGCCCACAACTACATTGGTCCACAGGCCACACCCATTATGAGCGTTCTGCCACAGTAAAACGTGCAGGATTCAATGGCTATAAAACCCTTGTATGTGGCGGTGGTTGTAAGTTATCATTCAGAATGCACCCTCTCATATTCACCAACGCTTTTGCATCGGTCCATATCGGTGTCAAAGAATGTTTTTGCGGCAAACCGACGGTGGAAGATCATGAATTCTGCTTTTGCTCTCCTGCCTGTGCTCGCGCGGATTCCTTGCGCACTCTAGTAGGTGGTCAAGGTGACTGCCATTATCGCAACGTCATGCGGAAAGCATGCGCCAACTCGGCCGCTCCAGAACATGCGCTCACGAGGCACAAGTCGGAGCGCCAGCTTCGCAGTGTTTCGATCGCGAGGCGTGTTTCCGTGTCGCAGCAGTCTCCACATCCCCCCAAGCCAACGGAGACCCTCCCCACACTTGAAGAAGTCACGACTGCCGTTCTTAGTAGAGAAGACAGATATGAATGCGGAGACACGTCTGTTCATGGTCCCCGGCGACCCTTCGAGCCACGGAACAAATCCGTTGACGCACAACAATCTCCTCCGCCTCAGCAGACCCTCAAGCGCTCCGTACCCTCTAAATCAGGGCTTAACAAGGATTTTCGTAGTTCGATCTTTTCGATCTTCCGCAAAAAGAGTCAACAGACTGCCCCGCCGAGAGCGAAAATTCGAAGAGAGTCATCGGTAACTGGAGCCATACTACAAGAAATGGAAGAGGAAAACGAGGAAGAAGCTGCTTGGGAGAGACTTCTGGATCGCATGGAGGACAGCGCAAGGCCCCCTACCCTGGTTCACCACCAAGTCAGACATACTACTGATACACGCCGATCACGTGTCATTCGTCGCTCGGCTTCGTTCGCAGGCTTGAACAGCCAAGTTAAAAATCGGAACGGCGATAGGGGATCTGTGATGGAGGCAGTTTTCCAACTTCGTCAAGCGTGGAACGAGACGACAGACATCACACCGGACTTTGATGAGAGGTCGGATGAGGAGTATTAGTGTTAATGATCCTTTTGCTTTTGAATACGCGGAGATGATATGAATATCATATGCCACACTATGTAGTATGTACTATGTTGCGATGACTTATTGTTTATCGACTACTTATGCTACAATTTGAACAACAATTTCTATCTATTACTCATTAGGCGTACTAAGTAACAAGTTACGATCCGAAACAGGAAGGTGTTCAAGAACAAACCCGATCGACTTACTAAGTCGACTTCCAGCTTATTGTATAACGTTTTCTTCAAATTGCCTCGGATCCTACACATAAAGCAAGCACTCCAACAGCACAATTCGCTCGTACGACGTACATTATCGTCGCCTCACCACCGGCTCTTTCTGTTAGGTACGATCATGTCCTCTGACGTTCTCTTGCAAGACTCATATCATCCAAACCTTAGCCCAACTCAGCGCACTTCGGGTCTCACAGTAGACCATGCAGGCTAAAGTAAAACGATGCTCTAAGCTATATATGTGAAAACTGACACAATTCCCAACAGGCTGATCCAGATGCGTTCACCGCTCTTGGAAGTCTGTCAGGGATTCCTATCACAGACCACCTTGATGCACCAACTTCACCAACCTTGCTGCTAGAGCAAAGTCCACCCGGCTTCAGCATCGCAGGACGAACACCCAGTCCCCCGTAACATATTTAATACCAGTTGACTATACCATGATTCGAGAGCCGTAGGAAAATTCACGTTGCTCAAGGGTCATCTCCCATGATAGGTTCACACCAGTGCTACAACCAGAACAAGTTCGGCTCCCGACTACATCAACTCGCAAGAACTCACATTAATAGTCTTCAAGGATGTGACTTTGTGTTTGGGTACGGCAGTTATATCCATGCCAGTAGTTTTGGGAGACAGGGGGTGAAAAGACAGCGAAAATAGTGAAAGGCAGAAGCTTTCTCCTGGGAGACAGGGGGTGAAAAGACAGCGAAAATAGTGAAAGGCAGAAGCTTTCGCTCGACCTACTCCTCCTCAAGTACCAAAGGTGGAAATGATGATCGTTCTCCAAGCATTGTTCGCATGGCCAGTCCTCCTTGTTCCAGGTGTCGGTTTGTAGTCAAACAGCTCCAAATCAGCTGCTTTTCAAAATGACCCATGTCTGTACCGTAGGTTTTCACTAGGTTGACCTTACTACTTGGCCCCCATAACTCTGGTCCCTGAAAACTATCGGATTGACATCGTCAATTATAGGCTGTTTGTGGTCGAGGGGACGGAGATAATGTTCATTCCTACCACCAGGACAGAGTCTAAAGCCTCGAAATGAAGTGTCGTAGGCTCCTAGTCCTGGTCGCATATCTAATGAAGGAGACTTCCTCCTTATACATCTCAAAGTATTTCGCCGGGATCGTGGTATGCCACATAGGACACCAAACCGCTGACTACATGTGCTCACAACGAGCCAGTAGGGCATGAATGGGGATGCCTGCGCTTACATTCTTAGAGCAGGAACTCACGAACAGCAGCAACAGCAAGAACGTTTCATGAATTTCTCTCAGTTCAAGAGTGGAAAAACTACGAAAGAAGCCCTTTCGCAGTCTCGTGCAAAAGAAGCCCTCTCGTAGTTTCGTGACTTCTTGGACTGGATGTTAGAGCTGGAGAACGGCGCTGTATCAAGTGTCTACGACATGGCGGGAGACAACAAGGAGAGGACAGTCTACGCGTAGTCGGGACTATCCGAAGAACGAACGATGACGAAGGGTGAAATACCAAAATCTAACACTTGACAATCTTTTTCTTCCTCTATGTCAGAGTGAAAGCAGGAGGAGACCGTCCACCGATGGATACCGTAGACAGCTGAGTACAAATGATGACGTGAATACTTCCAACTGAAGCCTCTCGAGCTCTTGAACAGAAGTGGAAAAGGCAACAAGGCTTGTGATATCTTCATTGGAGAACTTGAATGGGTTTTTCTGAGTAGCATCCTCGGCCAGATGTTAACGTTCACTAACGGGCTTGGAAACAGGTTTCGCAGTAGAACACCGGACAACGCGCAACCCGGTAACGCTGGCCCAACCAAGCTGTAAGCTACAGAGTGAACGATAGAATGAGGAGGCTCTTGAAAGATGCTGTAGACGATTTTTAAGCCAGAATTACTGATTGCAAGACAACCAAAGTCTGGAAGGGAAGTCAGAACACAAGCCAAAAGAGCTGCCCATCGGTTGAACCGAGCTCTCCATCTGTACACTTTAGGGGTCACGAAGCGTTGTACACATGTAGACCTGAGGCAGTTCATCGTTCAAGGCACCAGGCGGTAAAACCTTTGAAGACCTACGCTGCGCCACGACAGTGAGCTCGTTATGGGGTCCAATGAGAAGTGGCCCAAGTTGATCGAACGACACTCCAAATGCTCGGACTTTTCCGAACAAAGTCCAGCCTGCCAAACACGCTTGCTTCTGCACGATGTCATTTCCATATACCTAGTTCCGCTAACTCAAGAACCCAACTTATCGCTGTCGTCGTCTTTCCGTTCGTTCCCAGGAGGCTTGCACGATGGCCCGCATGTCCTTAGTCTTATTGCTGCTTTTCTTTGTAATTCAAGTCTATGCGCATCCATTGAGCTTCCTCCACAAATTGTCCGCGACCTCCCAAGAGGGCGGTTGGTTGTGGGGTTGGGTTTGGGGCGCTGAAAGCGCCGTTTCTGTGGTGGATCGGTCACCGCCTCTAACCTTCCATTCGAGGCCTGCGGCTTTTGGCCGGGAACTCAAGGATCCACTCTTAGGCTATGTCATTCCACTGTCTTCATTCACGACTTCATGCTCTGGTAACGATATCTCACTGGTGGACCGATATTCGAATTCGGGGTGCCCGAAGCTATGTATAAGTGGTCCCCACCAACCAGATCCAAGCGAGTCTTGGATCGCCCTAGTGCAGAGAGGCCGTTGCTCCTTTGTTGAGAAAGTGAATGTGCTGGTCCAGTATTCTCGACTCAATTTTCTAATATTTTATCAGGTCAGGGAAGCTCAGAGACTGGGTGCCAAGGCCGTTGTTGTAGGAGGCGAAGATCCTGATATCAACGGTCACCCAGACGAACTCCTCAATATGTATAGTACAGGTACGCTCTCTTCTTCATGCAACCATTGAACAACAGTTGAAGTGCTCCAGAGGATGCTTCTGACATCGAAATTGCTTCTACCTACATCAAATGGTCGGATTACAAGGAATTATATCTGTTAATAAACTCGTCTACGACCTCTCATGCTGGCTTACAAACGCTTTCACTTATGATCACGACTCAATACTCAGCTTGGGAATGGTATTCGTGAGTTTCAATGTTTCTCTCGCAGTTTACTGCTCAAAGCCGGCCATCCAGCCCAATATTAACATTTATCGTCATCTTAATACTCCCCTCTTGCCTCACATTCGTCACACTTCTCATCCATCGCATCCGCATGGCTCGTGCAGCACAACGTGATCGTGCTCCGGAAAATATTGTCAAAAGTTTTCCATGGCGGGTCTGGAATGGTACCGCATGGGAGAAACATGAGGGAACCACGACACAAGGAGCTCATTCAACCGGGGCACATGACAGTGATCTAGAGTCGGGTCCTTCAGATCATAGTTCACCGTCCCCTTCCACATCTCATGAAGCATTAAGCCATGCGCCGATACCATGGTGCGAGTCGCAGGCGGAATGTGCCATCTGTTTATCGGAATTTGTCAAAGGAGATCGTGTCCGGGAGTTGCCGTGTCACCACATCTTCCATCTGGAGGAAGTTGATTCGTGGTTGATCAACCGGAAGAAATTGGTGAGTAATTGTGTCTGTGTCATTTGGAGCATGGCGGTTCTTATTTGTTTGCAGTGTCCTGTTTGCAAAGCAGATGTCACCCAGCCCTGGCATCTTTCCCAAGCAAATAAGTCACGTGCTGCACCTGCTAATGAACAGAGTTCCGATTCTGATGCAATATCTTCGTCCGTTATTACGCCTCCCGTTACGGAGTTGACACCCCTGCTTCATGACCACAGCGGGAGTAACCGGCTCATGACATGAATAATGATGGATTGTATTGAATTATTGTATGATATATGATAAGGCGGCCTCTCGGATTCTCTTCTAGTTCGCTCTGCGCATCGCGCACTGCGATGTACCACCTTTTTCAGCTGTAGTACCATTTGCTCGTCAATATTAATACCGATGTGTTACTCTAGCTCTTACAAGTATGTAACTTGAGCCGATAATCAGTAACGTTGTATAACGTAAGCGGTGGGGTCGATCCCAAAACTTATTACCAAATTAAGACCGCTTGTGGTTTGGCAATTGACTCCAGGTGGCCGTCCGATGGCGGCCATTGCTCATTTACGCCCAGGGGACAAAAAGATAAGGTACGCATGGAGGCACTTTGTTATGTATTCCATCAAGCTGGATAATTGGCAAAACAGGAACGTATGCGGGCCAAGCTCCGCAGCTATAGCCTCAGTATGGGTTTTTCTCTTATTGTTGTTATTTTTGCACCTTAACGTGTTTGTTCAATTCCCTTGTGAGTCTTTTTACGCGAGTCAAGAGAGTTCATAACAATTTGAGATTGAGCACATGGCTAGAAAGCTAACTGCACTGGTGGTGAGTTTTGCGTCGATGACCCTCTTTATCTCTACCAGACCGGGGCTAAGCCGGTTTCGGATTTAACCATTGTCTGGTGAAACGCGATTCAAGTACGGGGGTTGTTCACAACTGAAGAGTCGCATCTTATGAACCCCTTTGTCTCACTCGGCCACCACTTGTGTCTTTATGGGAGGGACTGTGGATCGTGGACCCTCTAGCAGACTCTTATTAACAGGCCAGACTTAAGCGACGTTGCATCTTAACAGACACAGCGTTTTCGCTCTATCTTGCTATCTAAATGGCCAAGGCTTCCCGCATCTCCTCTAACTTCGGTGAGGACATTGGCGCTTGCATGAGTGCCAACAATGGCACAGGCAGTGACGCAGAGGGGCAGTCTCCTTACATACCAGCTAAGGAGAAGAAAATTCATGTAAAGTCGTCGATGGTTTGTCGCTACTATGCGGCCAGAACTTGTTGGCGTGGTTCAGCGTGCCGTTTTGTGCATTTGCCACAGGAGAGTATGCTACAAGGTATGGTATCTATAGTACTTGCTTCATCTCCCACGGGCTTATATCACAGGAATCCCGCAATCAGAGTATGCTTACCCTACCGAAAATGTTGTGCACACGAGAACATGTCGCTACTACGATGCGGGACATTGTCGACGTGGTTCAGCATGCTATTTTGTGCATTCGTCACCGGAGAGTGTGCCACAGGGTATGGTCTCTTTAGTGTCTGCTCCATCTCCCACGGGCTTATATGCAATGAATCCCACCATCAGAGTATGCTTACCCTAACGGACACGAGGTGCACACAAGAACACCACATAAGGGGTGTGATCAAAACATCGGCCATGGTCATGGCTGCACAGCGTACGCTACATACACGGTAGCCCCGCATGTGGCATCTTATGGCTTCGACGCGAGAGACGCTTTTGACAATTCCAGTAATACCACCTCTTCGTCGGACTCCACCCCGTTTGATCAAGGTTTGAACGCCGCATTCCAAGTCATGACCATCGAAGACCCCGTCTCTTCAGAATATCTCCTTTCTGCGTTCTCACAACCATCACCAAGCTTACAATACCCCAACAACACGGGCACACGCTGTAGCAATGTAGCATACTCAGGTTACAATCGTGGATATAGTCCAACCGGTTCGAAACCTCGAACAGCCACCCGCAGGAAAGCAGAGCAGGGAAAGGAGAAACCAACCCTATATAGAAGTGAGTTACCCCGGTAGTTACTTTTCGCCATCGTTGGTTGCTCATCGAAAAAAAACAGCTAAACCTTGTAAATTTTTCTCAGCACGCAAAACCTGTCCTGGAGGTAATAAATGCAGGTTGTGCGTGCTCTCTCTGTGATATATATATATATATTCCGCTCAAACCGTCACAGTTCTCATGACGTAGAGAAAGGTAAACGAGCAAAGAAAGCCGATAATCAGGCCTATGGGACAGCGTCATCTCACTTGCCTCCGAAACCGCGTTCACTTCAGGAAGAATTAATGGCACGTGATTATTATCCTATTACCTGGCGAGTGATTGGTGGTGGTGTAATGATGGGTGGGTATAGTATATACTCCATAGTCAGTAGCAGTTACTGAGCCATGTCCCACAGGGCTACCTTGCAAGGCGTTCGCAGCGGGCTACTGCCCCGACGGCAAGAATTGCAGGCTGGCTCATGAGACCGAAGTCTGGACTTCTGGTAAGTTTCTGATCTGGTACCATTCACGTGAATTACTCACTGAAGCGCGGGGCTTGATCAGAGAATGGTGTTGTGCAATTGAAGACACAATCATCGGCGACGTCTGTGGCAGTGCCATCCTCTGCAAAACCATCGCTAGATTCAAGTGCTGAATCGAAGCGCAGGATAATATGCACCGACGGAGGTACATCTGGTAGCACAAATGATGCAGAGTACTCTACGTCGGCTGCAAATTCAAACAACGCCGCACCTTCTCAACATCGACGTACCAGGTCGATGTCTATGCCGACTTCGCCATCAGTTCTCAGAGCTCCTCATGTGAGTACTGTCTGCATGCTTGTCAATTCAAACTAACGTGCCTCGAAAGATTTTTGCGGAGTCGTGACCGCGAATCTTGAAAGAAAAACAATTGCCGTCGCTCGACTTGGGTCTAAGGAATACTCATATGTATGGAAGTGGGTGGCTGGGAGCTTGGCACCTAGATTTCGAGGGTTTACGAGTCTTGTAGCATGTATGTATCATAAAGAATGAAATGGAGACTGGACCTTGCATTGCGAGGCCATAGGTATGTATATGAGGGTTCGAAAGCTCAGCGCCAAATCGTGTGTTAGTGTGTATTTACGCACTGAAGATCCACTGAGGTGCCACATTCACCGCCAGTAGCCTCTCGAGAAAGCAGTTACAGCATACTGGTATTCGACCGTAATGTTACAAGTCTGCTATCATCCAATCGTTACAAGACACTGGTTGGCCCAACCTTGGCTAAGTAAGTAATAGTACGCGGTGTCCAATCAAGCAGGCCGCGTCGGGCTTACAACTGGACAGTGGACAGGAAGGTTAGAGCAGAGTTCTGTGCAGGCTCGGACAACCCCGGACGACCATTTTTAGTAACACGGTACCAGTACTGGCTGCCTCCAGAGGCTCCACCATTTCGCGCTAACACTGCTATTAGTCCCTAATTGTGTTCCCTTCCCCAGGCGCCGCCCCACGACATCCTATTCAGTTACCTCAAGGTCCTCGCAGGCCCCGCGATAAGTGCCTATATTTGGTCATCCACGGACCCAGGACGTAGTAGTCCAGAGCAGACTGAGACAGAACTCGCGCCTCATTTCGGACCTCGTCACGGCATCGACATGTAATCTTTTCGGGTCTTGTACTCTTGGCGAGCCACTCGCAATTTAGATAATTTGATACCCCGTATATATACTACTTCGTTCAGGCTACCTCCTCTGGACCGCGTGAACCTTTCCCACTATTCTACCGTCTTGATGGCAATGGAGATCAGCAATGATTCCGATTTCTCACTCCCAATGGCGTCATTCCTTCGCATTGGCACGTCCGAGGCTCATGAATCCGCAAGGCACAATCAAGGCGGCATGCGGCTCGTCAGCGGTGAGCTAGACAAAGAGGAATACGTGTATTTCTTAATGATGCTGTGGCACGTATACACGTAAGCTTCATTCAAGTCGCCCTGTACATGGTGTATTAACTCACACTCAGCGAACTCGAGCGGGGTCTAGAGACGCATGCGTCGTACCCAACGCTACAACCAACGTATAACCCTACATTGCTTGCCCGCACTCCGAGTATCTCCCAAGACATATCACATCTACTTGGGGTGCCTGAAGCAGAATGGCAGATACATCCATTGCATACTGTCATTGATGGCGTCACCTCCAAAGCCTTTTGTGGCATATACCACGCGCCTTCGAGAACTTTCTGAGTCTTCAGATCCCACATGTTTACTTGCACACGCTTATGTCCGCTATCTCGGTGATATGAGCGGTGGCCAAGTCATACGACGACGTATAGCCGAGGCATACGACCTAGACGTGGATCGAGGATATGGGACACGATTATACGACTTCAAGAAATTGGACAGTAGTGAACCTGCGAACATAGGGGATATCAAGAAAATCAAGGAATGGTACAAAGATGGAATGAACACTGGTATTGGTGATGATACCGCGTTGAAAGGTTTGTGTATCGTGTTTGGGTTGCTCTCCATTTTCTGAACGTTTGATTTGCCAGCGGCTGTATTGGAAGAGGCCTTGTTGGCCTTCAAGATGAATGTCAATATCTTCGATTTACTAGCAGGGGAGGGGCGGGTCCAGGAACCACAGCACTCAGCTGTCTCAGTGCCGAAACAGGCCTAAGGCACTGTATGACCCAATATTAGTTTCCTTCGGTGGCCTCCTTTCAGTAGCAATGACCGTGGGCCTGGCTCATGTCGTCTACATGAGTGCTAGCGGCAGCAGTGGCAATTGCGTGCTCAAGGGGGCGGAGTTTTGGTTACGAAGCATTCTGCCGATCTAGTGATTCCAAGACGTAATTTTATTTCCAATAGGTTGGAATGGTTCGAGCTGTAGCATACATATCATCATGAGTCAGACTTGCGTGTACTACTATAATGACAGTTTCTTGAAATAATGGACTTACGATTGGTATCTGAGATTTGAACATTTACCGAAGATACGGATACAAACAATGAACGGAAGTAGCCAGCTACTATTAGTGCCCTGCAACTGAAGAAGTGGACTCAATCTATTAGACTACATATATTAGTTCGTCTGGCAGAGATCATCAACTTCTCGCAAATGCGTCCTTTCCGTAGTCCTCCTCGAAATCGACGGTCGACGCACGCATCGGTTTCATAACGAGACTCGCCGTACTCTGGGAGTCATGCAACTGCGCGTAGGGACCGCTCATATAACCGCCCGCGGAAGCAGCATCGCCTTTCTGTTGGGCAGCCTTCTTGGCAGCTTTCTTTGCCATCCGCTTGCGCCGACAGCAACAACGCCATACGCAATAGCTTATGAGCAGAATCAAGAACACCAAGCCTCCGAAAAGGATATAAGGCCATCGACTTAGAACCAGTTCTTCATATGCTTGCTTTTTCTCCGCTTCGCTCTCGGGAGAGTGTTGTTCCTGTGATGCAGGAAGCAGGGCGTATTGAGGAGAGTTAATTGTGTTTTGCCCGTTCAGCCGGACCTGAATGAAGTCGTTGACAGCAGATTCGATGTTCGTGAGGGGGAGTAATTGGACGTAGGGATTATTGGAATTTGAGCCGCCGGTGATGAAATTTCCATAGTTAATCAGGGTGTATGTGTTCCGCACTGTAAGGGTGTCAGACAAGTATTGTTAGAGCAGGTCAACAACCTACGGAAAGCCATTCCCAAGATCATATCATACTCTCCAAGAAGACTAAATGCAGAGGTAACTGGTTGAAACTATTTGGAAGGTCCAGGTTTAGAATAACTTCGTGTTATGCAGAGCTATTACATACCGTTCCCAGGCAAGCGGGGTTTCCATTTGAGAAGGTCACTCCAAAGTCGCTCGACGATACGTCGAGGGGGTGAATAGGATATGAAACGCCCCCAAAATTGAATGTGACATTAATAAGTTGCCCGCAAGGGACTAGCCAAGCCTCGCTTGCAGCCGACCATTCGGCGCCCTGTACACGCCCATAGATGGCGTCCGATATCGTTCGGGGCACTTGAGGCAGGGTGAAGCCAGAGTCTAAAACTCCCACTATTGTGCCGTCAGGAGCTTTCGGGGCAATCGATGAATATTGAATCGGCTGTCCGTCAGGTCCAATAATGCCATTATTCTTGTTTGTTACAATCTGCCAATGCTGGTCGACATCAGTCACTTCGTAAACCTTCTCAATCGGTAATTGTGGCATGCTGGTAATGTTCTCGAATCCCGGAACGATCTCTCCAATGGTGAACTGGCCAGTGATATTACTCCCTGGGTCTCCTTTGCGGCTGAGCATCATAGTTATGTAGTCATTGGAGGAGGAGGACGTCTGTTGGAAAATCCTGTTAAGTGGGTTATTCCCCGAGTTGCCGTCGAGTTTCTTGTATATCGAAGAACCAGTATTTGGGCCAAGGCCGATGAGACCGTCATACCCTTCCGACTGAATATTTGTGGAGAAAGATGATACATTCGTAACAAGGACTGTACTAGATGTCAGGAGACGAGCGGTAATGCAAGAAAGGACACGGACGGAATGCCTGGTCGCTGACAGATTGCCCAGCAAGCTCAAAAGGTGCGGTATAGATGTCGCCTGGTTATGGACGTAATGAATCATGAGACCTATAATTTTGAGCGACTGACCAGCAGCTGTTCCAACGGCGTATGAAAGTTTCAGAGAGCTGCCTGTGTCTGTTGCTCCAGATACTTGGCCAGCCACCCATAGATCAGAACTGTAAATGGGCAAATAAACAAATACCCGCAACTGATATGAAATTTCTCGATGATTACCTTCCCGTATCCAGCATCACGGATATGTTTTGACCACCGAGCGTGATATTTGTGTAGTAGAAACCATTTTGCGTGTTCCCGACAGGTACTATACCATTGGAAGACGACTGACGAGGGAAATGGGTGGTCGGGTTGCTAGCAGGTGTTTGAATGTGGACATCAAAAGGGATTCGGAGAGCTAGGACAGAAAGCGTTGAGCACAACGAAGAAACAAAGGAAAGTGTGATAAATGAGTGCATCACAACGCTACTAAAGCGTTGAAGAATATGTTAGGGAACAGCCTGCACGCGCGTAGAGGATGGAAACGAAAATGTGTAAGACTTGGCAATTCCAAGTTTTGATGAGTTCTAAATCTTGTGGGATCAATTGCAGTGTTGCACAGCAATTTTTAGCTCTCATGTCAACGACTTCCAAGCGTCTTCTCTTCTCACCAACTCCATCCATATAGATCAGCATGCACTGGAAATGATCATTCACAGTTCATTACGTGAGTGGCTATGAGCGACATTGCATTATCAGACAGTATAGTACATATGTCGATGCCAAGGGTACTGGCGCTTAATCTCCCCATGGATGAATGAAGATGGCCGTTCCTTCTCTGCCAGCTGTAACTCATAACAAACAATTAAGAACTGAAGGAAGAGCATGCACAACAACTAATGACATGATGCGGTCGGAAATGGTGAGCCTAAGTACTAGTACATGTAACACGTGGATTCTTCTCGCCCGCCCGATCAATTCCAGGCAGTGTTGTCAACGTAAAACATGCAGGTAACCCTCATATAACAGTGACGACTCAGCATCTCAGCTTATTTCATCTTTTCTCTGTACTTCCCAGTGCTATGCGGTTGTTTCCGCTCCTTTTTCCCTTTGGCTTTTTGGCCACGTTGAACATCGTAAATGGGATTCACCTCGAACTGAGCGGCAAGACTGGAATTTCTAGGTCCAAGTTTCAGAGAAGGACAAGCATCAGTGGCCTCCAAAGCACTTTGAAAGATGACCAGAATATCAACTACATAACAAACATCACCTTGAATGGACAATTGTTCGGTGTCCTGGTTGATACCGGCAGGAAAGTTAACCAATCTCAAGTGACGATTTTTCAACTCGAAATCCTGACAATGCTATTGCCTTTAGCTCTGATCTCTTTGTAACCTCTCAGGTTCCTGGTGCAGTTGACCAGCACTACCGGACTGAACTTGGCTATGCCTCTGGAGATGCTGCTGGTGAGTTGTTTGTTTATTCTGTACAATATTAATGGGAAGCCATTGCTCATTTCCGTTGCCTCAAGGGGAAGTCTTCTCAGCCACGATGGAATTCGCCGGTTACCGGATTGATGCCCAATATTTCAGTGCGTATAGCTTCCTCTCCGCTATCATATCTGCTGATCAGTACAAAGTATTTGCAAACTCGACGGACGGATTTACGCAATCCATCAATGGTCTTATCGGCCTTGGGCCATACACGAGCTCTGTGATTAGATTCATCGCTGGGACAGCGGCCGCAGACCCTCCTCTCGACCGAATCTTCCGCTCTAACCACACCATACCGAACTTTGTCGCTATTCTTCTCGACCGCTCTCATGACCCCGACGAACCTTATCCAGGCGACCTCGCCATCGGAGAAGTGTTGACTAAGTATGAGGATATTCAGACCCAGCCTCGACACCCAGTTGCGTCGGTCATGGTCCCCGGGAATCAGCATTGGATGTCATTACTTGACGAGAATGGGATCATCGGTCCAGATGGCAAACCTATTACCATTAAGACCCAAGTGACAAATACATCCTATCCTAATAACGCAACTGTTGTCTTTGATACAGGTTTCACGTTCCCACAAGTTCCTTCGTAAGCTCCTTGTAGAAAACTCTCATCTACTCTGATATGTCATGACAGGTACGTTGCCGAGGCGCTTTACGGTAACGTTCCCGGTGCTGCCTTAACGAGCATCGCGGGCATAGGAGAAATCTGGACACTGCCCTGTGATCAAGAACTTAATGCCACCTTTCTGTTTGCTGGAATCGAATTCCCTATCCACCCGCTTGATCTCAACTTTGATCGAGGCAACAACCAGTGCGTTGGAGCTGTGAGTCTGTGACCACTTGACTTTTGCCAGCTTTATAATCCCCTTAACAAGTTCCAACCATTCTCATACGATGATACGGAGGATGGCAAGGTGATGTACGATATGGTCCTCGGCATGGCCTTTTGTGAGTCTGGATACCTACTACTTTAGGACATTCAGGTCTTAAAACTTAACAGTGCGCAATGCATACCTCCTGATCGATTTCGGCTCCTTTGTCGATGGGGCACATTCTGGCACCAATGCCCCGTACATACAACTGCTGCCAATCACTAATGCTAGTGATGCCTCTGTGGATTTTATCCGAGTACGCTTGAACAACGACACAAATGTTGATGAACTCACGTCAGTGGACTCACATTCTTCCACGACCACGACCGCCACTACGACTACGACATCAAACTCCAAGCTGCCGCTATGGGCGATTGGTGTTATTTTTGGCGTTGTTATTTCGGTTTGCCTTTTGGCCATTTGCGTATACTATTGCTGCCGTCGCAGCCGCTCGCAGCGCGTTTCTTCTACACAAGCCGCATGGGTTCCTTACGCACCGCAGAGCTACCGTCCGCTCTACGACCCCACGCCGCAAGGAGCGTATGATATGCATTTGGCGCCTAATGCGAACCCAGCTCACGCTCCTGAATACAGAAGTGCTTGGGATGCACACTACTGATTGTACGTGGCTCGGGCGGGCGGGCTTGGAGTCTTGTCGTAATACCTAGTTTTCCTGTGATACCATTTTGGGACTACTTACCGCTGCGCGGCATACTTGATCAATTGAACAATTAGCTAGTAATAAGTCACTTATTTTTATGAATTGATATCCATCTATTGCATGCCTCTCATAATAGCGGGTGTAACTTACGTTCAGAGAGTAACCAGAATGACTTGAAGCACTAGTGATTCTAGTCAGTCCAATATATCTTTCTACCATCCACATTTGTCATTTGTCTTCCTGGCCTGGTGAGGTGCAACACCTTTCGATTGCTCTGAGAGTGGATCTCACCGTGGCACCACACCAAAAATTGTCTTCGCTGTCGACAAGAACGTAGACATTCATGGCACCAACAATCCATTATTATTGTCCATGCCAGTCTGGAGAGTCAGTTCAGACGCCTCCGCCCCCGCATATGGCGTCCTCCTCTGCTAGTTTCCACCCTTTGCATAGCTTGTTCTTCTGCGAGGAATGTGACGCTGTTCGGTGCAATCGCTGCGTTTCCGTCGAAGTCAGTGGCTACTATTGTCCAAACTGCCTTTTCGAAGTCCCAAGTGCAAGCGTTCGCGCGGAAAAGAACAGGTAACCTGCTCTTATCCTCTTGTCATGACTGTTGCTTATAAGTAATAGATGTGCTCGAAATTGCTTTTCATGTCCTATATGCCGGTCAACCTTGCAAGTAGTCGCGTCTGACCCTCCTGATGGCGGCGATGGTCGACCTTCCGTGTCTCTCAGTAACGTTGGAGAACCTCCCTTCTTTCTTTATTGTAACCACTGCAGATGGGACTCTGCCGAAGTTGGGGTAACATTTGAAAAGCCAACTGGACTCGCTGGTGCGCTGCTCCCCCTACATATCAGTTTACATCTAATCGTCTATCTGATAGCACAGCTGCAGAAATTCGAAGACTCTGCCCCCGAATCCCTGGAGTTTGAGCGACTGAAAGAGCATTTTGAACCCTTCCTCCGTACATCATCTCTTTCTTCTTTGTCTCATGTTCCGAGTACTTCTTCTCACCATCTTCCCACTTCATCTGCTACAGCCGCTGCCTCCGCTGCGCTTGCGCGTGATGTTCCTGGTGTCGGGAAATACAACCCTCCCGCTCGCAGTCGTGTGGGCCGAGACAGAACGGCAAATAAGGATGAAATGCCGGAGTACAAAAGTAGAATGGATATTAGTGTCCTTGGTCAGCTGGGGTCGGAGGGAGATGGTTCCGATGTCGAGGCACATCGACGCATGGAAACTGCGGAGGAAATCGCGTCTCTTGAGCAAAGGTGGGGAAACAGCTGGACCACCTCGCTCAGAACAAGGTGTGTGTATTTTGGGCGTGTGTAGGAGAAGATACTAAACTGAGAGTGCTCTGATCAGTGATCTACGACCTTTCCGGATTCCACTCCATTCCAAAGTCTCGAAGCGTTGTCCGACTTGCAGGCACATCCTCATCAAACCAGAACAGAAAGCGCAGTCTGTGCGATACAAGATCAAGCTTGTGGCAGCCAATTATTTGCCAGCAATGACTGTGGCCCTCCCACATACTCAAGCGGTTGACGCCACTAGACGTCCGCAGGCTAAGGTACCCAATGTCGCGGATGACAGGAATGCGGGTGCTATGATGGCTGGAAAATCGTATCCCTTCCACCTGGCTCTGACAAATCCCCTCTACGATCCCATTCAAGTCCGACTTTCGGTGCAGCGAATGCATGTCACTGCAGTAGCTGACAGTACTGCACCGGAGAAGGCTCGCAGAACACCCTTCGCAATATCTCTGCCAACCTCTTCATTCCCTGTCGCTGCATTCGCTGAAGCATGGGAATATGATGATGACGACGACATGTTCGGGCTCGAAGACGATGAGCTTGGTTTGGAGATGGGTCGAACCCGAGACAAAGATGGCAAAGGGAAAGTCAAGACTGTAGGAGTTTTAGAAAAGAGGGCCAATGTTACGGTTGTGGGGGGTGAGGTTGTCATCGGCAAAGAAGCTCGGGGCCACGTAAAGGTGCGTGTTTACAGAAGCGTTTGTGAATTTTTTGTTTGTATTCAGTTTCAGTTTACAGTTCAATATGCTTGTTTCTTATACCTATCGTTCCGACGATCCACTTCCTTCGGAGGATGGTGTTGGGACGCCCTCCCGCACAGTTGCAAAGACCCCAGAAGTGAAGACATTCACTTTCTATACTGTCGTTGATCTTGGTCCCATTCTGCCTAGGGAAGAGAAGGTGGATCCAGATATATGATACGGCAGCATGCGCCTTTATTCAAATTATTGTTGCATTGCCATGCATAGCTTACGCCATTTTTACCTGTACGTATACATTGCATGGATAATATTGCTTTTGTGATGTACTCAAACTTCGATACTCACGAAGAAAGCCTGGATCTTTGAATGCCGGTGGCACAGCTTAATACACGCTCACGAAGTCGACTGCGCAATTTTAGGGAGAGTGTCAGAGTGACTCGTGCATGTACGTATATGGTGTCCGACATATACGTGGGAATTGTTGATCACCCGTCGATTATTAGCAGATTTAGCAGATCCGTGCATCAAACCTTGGGCGCAGTCTACTCAGCTAGACGACTATCTTTAAAGACTGCGGTGCCGGACTGTGCAACATCTAGATGACTCTTCCAGGGTCTGAAACAGGATGACTCGGTCAGAAGTCTCGCGTACGTGTGCACTGGAATTGGTACTCGCGTTGTTATAAACACCATCGATCGAGGCGTGAAAGAGAATCAACGCCCCATACCTCGAAACCAAAATGGAGTCTATTCCGCCTTCTTATACTCCTTCCCCACCATCACCGTCGTACACTCCGTCCCCGCCATCGCCGTCATACTCGACAGTGCTTCTTCCAGGAGAACAAACAGTTGAGGAGACTCGGCGCCAGGCTCTGCAAACTCAGAATACTGGAGTCTTTCGTAGGATAACAGACAACATCACACTTGTTCTAAGGGATCAGCGACCGGGGAGCATAACGCCCATTTACGGCAGAAATGGACTCGTTCGAGGTCACGTGTCTTTGCGAAGTTCAGAAGGTCTCACTGAGGTCGCCTTGAAGGTAGGGATTACATCTTTCTTCAAAGTAGCTTTATCTTATTTTCCCCAATAGCTTGAGGGTTACCTTCGTGTTGAGACATCAGGGACAACCGTCACCACATCAGTTGTATCCGATTTGTTTTCTTTGTGGAGTTCTTCATCCACCGAGCCTTGTCCCAAGATCCTACCGTTTACAATATTCTTTCCTTCTGCTTTCATGGATGGATGTCAATCACGACCTTTGCCCCCCTCATTTGAGGATAAACTTGCGACAGATGGCACGTGTTCCTACACGCTTAGCGTCGTAGTCTCAAGACCTCGAAGATTCTTATCTTCTTTCCGCTCTAGTGATTCGTGAGTATGAATAACAATATTTAAAATTCACATTTCCTGATTCGACAATTTACAGTCTCGTTGTACCCGTATGCTATCATCCACGTTCTCGCCCGCACACACCCATGCTTCCGAGCGACGTACCGTTCATGACCACGGTGAAGACCTCCCCCGAAGAATGGCATCAAGTGCTCTCCACCATGAATGCAACAAAGAGTTCCGGGCTCGCGCCGGTGCAATGTCTTGTAAGCCTTTCAAATTATGGTTTTTTCATAGTCCTGACTGCTATGGTAGCTCTTTATTCCTTCAGTACAGGTGTATCCGTTGTCTGAGACCATACCGTTCCACCTCCAATTGCGTGCCCCATCGAGTTCATTAGCCCAATTCGTTGAAAAATATGCACCTGATCACGGCCTCCCTGTACTCCCCTCAGGGGAAATCACCATCCGCGTCTACTTACTTCGCCAAGTGGTTCGCAAAGTCTTCGAAGAACAAAGATCGTCCAATCGAATATTAGGAGAAGGCAAATTGACATACTCCGCTCCTCTACCTGAAAATCATCACTCATATCGCAACGTTCCCCTTGGCGAGGGCATCGACTGTCTGGACTGGGATGGCGAACTGCGATGTACCGAAGATGTCACAGTCGCAAGCTTCGCAACAAGTCCGCTCTCGGTCAGAGTAAGACTTGAACCATGGTTCTTATGATATCCCTGTTGACGATATATTTAGGATTATATTGTGCTCTCCCTCGAACCTCTGCAACCTATGAGTTGCCCGCTTCTTGCTTCAAAACAATGTCATCCGATTCGTCTGGTAACAGACCCATGGTCGGATCACGCAGTAACGTGGTAGCATGGGGCCGATTATTTGCGGGATCGACCCACTGCTCTGTTCCGCACGCTCTACTCTATGACTTCTTATATTGGTCGAGCTTTCGTACATAGTGAGTTCACTTTCTCACAAGTTTCTAGCCCGTTTACTAATTTATGTTATGTTTCCTAGTCAGGTGACAACACCGTCATGCCGGCGGCTATTCGTGCTTATATATGCTGTAGAAATGACTTAGGTTTCCTAATCAGGTGACAACACCGTAATACCTCGGGAGCTGTCGTCTTACAAATATTATATTTCCTGCACGTTCTTTGTCACCAACCATGAGATTTTGAGACTCTTTTCAAGTGTTATGTTGGATTTACCAACCATGCAGAATATAAGTTCCCGTCGGAACTGTATTCAAAGTGTAGCCAACTTACTTGTGGACCTCGGCCAGGTAGACGGACTACTAGTATCAAAATAGAACGCTATGTGCGGCGCTGCTCCGGCGGATCACTGAACTACTGCAAAATGAATTGCGACATGACAAGGCTCGCCCCCAATCAGCGCTGCAGCGCTCAGCACAAGCAAGGCACTGTGCATGCCCCTGATACATGACTCAGAATTATGTATTGAGATGACACGCCGTCGCGCCGCCGTCATTAGAAATCTTCATCCATATGTGGGTATGGGTATGATCCTTTGGCATTTGGGCTCTGGCGGCCAGAGCTGCGTCATTGATGGCAGCCGAAGCGCAGCCACCGCCAATGGGAGCTTTCGTTTTAGTATGGTATGGGGAAAGGGAGGGAACGGGTCACACAAAAACTCCTCGAGGACTCATGAGTATCGGTGCCTAAGTTAGGTCACGCCGCGCCAAGCCTTACATCATCTTTGTTCGTGTGTTACTCACGTGTTCCCTTACGTTGAATAAGCATAGCAAGAAACACAGGTCCATAGCGTTGTTACAGCGATCTCACCGGCCACCGGCTCAGATTGGTATGGTGAGGCATCTACCCGTCTTTCGCATCACCGTTCTCATAGCCGCTGAATCATTGGAGCTGTCCTCGGGTCCACGTTTCGTCCGAATTTGATGCAACCGTCAATACCACTGGTTTAACATGGGTATAAAGCTGCTGTCTATGATTGGTATCCGTCCAACCTCCAAACGCCCCACATATCTTCCGTAGACATGGAGACACTTTCCGTACCAGAGTATACACCATCTAAGCCTGCACCTGACTATACGCCATCTAAGCCTGCACCTGACTATTCTTCCAAACTACTTCCTGGTGAGAAGTGCATACAAAGATCACCTTGCACCCAACGTGGAGACAATGCATCATTTACTTTCCGGGAAAGAGGGATGACCCTCAGATTGAGGGACTGTCGTGAAGAGGACCGTCATCCATGCTATGGTCTTGGGAGTACTATTCGAGGAGAAGTTGCACTTGACAATCGCCGGAGAGTTGTAGCTGTTGCAGCGAAGGTATGTGCGATCTGTCGTGTTCGGTGTTCCTCTACGTCATTTCTAATATCACCCATTAGCTTGAAGGTCGTGTCTACCTTTCAGGGCAACCATCCCAGGCAGTGAATATCATTTCAAAGGAGCGGACACTATGGGAGAGCTCCAGTCTAAACGGACAAACATGTCCCAGTATCATGCCATTATCAATGTCTTTTCCAACCTCCTATCGAGAGCGTGGCCAGGATCGTCCTTTCCGCTTACCGCCGTCCTTTGAGCTATCACAACCGCGACGCGTGGCTATAGTTTACACACTGCAGATCATTGTCACAAAGTCGAGAAACGTCCCAATGATTGGAAAGAAGCTTTCGAGGCGAGTGCGCAGTAGATCCAGATGCATCTCGAAACTGAAACTTTCATCATTAGGGAGGTATACATGAGCATTCACGTTAGATACCGTCCCCGAGTACGGCCATCAAGACCAGTCCCAAATTCCTTCAGCGAGGTGAAACAATCGCCTGAGGATTGGATGGAGAACGTTTGGATCACGAAGCCGTCCGTTGATACAGGAAACGAAGCATTCTTGGCACGCTGTCATGTAAGTCCATGTCCTCGCGATCGACCATTCAGAAACTGATACTAGTTTATTTCAAGTTCTTCTTTCCTTCCGTCCGTGTATTCACTGCTTCGGAAAAGATACCTTTCCATCTGCGACTAGAGACTTCGCCACTCTTCTTGCACAGTCTTGCGAAGGTCTTCCTTCCTCAGCAAAATCCCTCGGAAATAGAAGAAGTTTTAAATGTGTTTATACTACGAAAGACTACCGTCGACATTAAAGGCACGTCATTCAGTCACGACCAAGTTCTTGGTCGCGGACAGATGATGCTGCAATCATCATCCACCTCCAAAGCCGTAATATCAGAATCAGCAGAGCCTGTGACATGGAGTTGGAATGGTGACCTTCGGTGTGAAGTTCCCGTCTTGAACACTGGTTTCAATACCAGCCATGTTAGCACTTCGGTGAGTTGACGTCTCTTTAAACAGTCTGAAATCGAACTCATGAAATGATTCCAGGACTACATTGTACTGTCTTTACTGCTCCCCCCTAGTGAATTGAGACCCGACCTTTCACTTCAACGCGTTATCCCTATACGACTTGCTACAGAACCATGGATCGATCGCTCATGAACTCATTTTTCTCATCACATTGTGTTTTGGCCACTGCACTGTATATATACTCACAACCATATCGTCATCTGCTATATCTTTATATCTACTACTTCGTGCTATATTGCTAACTTATAGTTTTTTTATAAGTCTGGTACCCAGTGTACCAAGATCACATACATACATATTCATGCTGTACAGGTTATGTGGGCTTCATAGGTTATATCATTAATTCTGTTCATGGAACAGTTAATTCTGCTGAATGTATGCTTGATCAAATGGTTTTCGTGTTCCACTGATAAGTTTGCAAAGGGTTCACTTTGAATTTAAAAGGTTCAACGTCAGGCTTCATGCGAATTATATATTCATTTTCTAAGACTCCCATACAAGTGTAGCGCTGGTAGATTCAGAGTTCGTCAAACAAAGGAATGGGGGCCGGCGGAGAGTCGAATTTCGAAAGGGGCCCGCGCACGTGACCTTGCACGCAAATTGCATCCGCGCAATGACACAACAGGATCGTGGCGTAGTGCTAGTACTACTTAGAGCTTTTGGAGCCAGTTCTTTTAATAGCTATGGGCGTCGACTTTGTCGTCATGATGCATCTGATGCTGCGCTCAGTTTTGCACTCTTCTCCGCACCACAATGACTGTCTCAGATAAAGTCTACTCGTTAACTCACTCCCAAACGACGCTTACTGCAGCGTTCGCAGCTTCCCCGGCATCATCACCCGGGCATCTTGCGAAAACGCTCTATGCAGAGCATCACAAAAAGCCCATATCCTCCGGTGGTTATTTGGAGACATTCATGGGCGTGCTGCAGCGTGGAAATGCGAATGAGACACAGCGAATTACACCTAGTGAACCCACGCAAGCTGATCTCGACCGCGCTGCCGAGTGCGGAAATTTTGGCAGTAGACCAAGTGACTTATTTTTAAAGGCGAGTAAAGTGCGGCAGATATGTAATCTTGACTCATTGCATAGAAAGATCTACTGTGACGTGCTTGCTACACTCGATACAAATCCTTGGGCTGGTGTGGTATCGCCCCCCTTGCTGGGTTCTAGAGGTGTCGTGAACCTGAGCATTATTTCCGTGTAATTACATGGTTATTCATTTCCTTATTTGTCTTCCGCTAATGTGTTGAGTAGAATTCCGGATATCATACAGCATCATTATGATTGCATCGTCCGTGCTGAGTCGGAAGTATTTTTGGCAACGAACTTTTGGCAAGCATCCAAGTCCGCTAGCAAAATATGCGATGCCTTGCTCGAACTCTCGCGCAGAGCGATGAAAAGGGGTAAGAAGGTCGTGGTGAAGATGATGTATGACCGTGCAAATTTAAAGATGCTCACGGAAAGCCACGTTATTGTCGACGACGCAGAAATGGCCAGTGATGAAGTAAAGCTCCCGAAGAGAAGCGATATGCCAGGAATCGACTTCGAATTAGTGAATTTTCACCAGTGAGCGTTCCCGGTTGTCTCTCATATGCGAGTTACTATATGATGCATAGACCTGTTTTTGGAACATTCCATTGCAAGTTCATGATCGTGGATCGCAAAATGGCGCTCCTGAACTCGAATAATATTCAAGACCGTCCTAACATGGAGATGATGATCCACTTGGAGGGCCCGATTGTTGACAGTTTGTATGATACTGCTCTCATCAGTTGGTTCAGACCCATGCACCCACCGCTTCCGTTGCTCAACACCCGGTACCGGGCGCCTGAGGGAGGCTACAAGTTTGGAATGGATAATGAATATGCCACGACTTGGATTCTGGATGGCAGCACAGGGGCGGAACTTTTCAAAACACTGCAACGGGAGGCCGGCGGCATACACGACGGAGACGTGGATAAAGGAGGAAAGGAAGATCCTTCCTCTTCTGGGTCTCTAGATGCAGGGATCCCATTTATCTCCGGCACCTATCAGACAATCACAGAGCACCTCAGTGAGCCGTCGTCATCATTTCACATCCAAGTCCCCTGATTTGATACCATGCAGATGCCGGAGATCAGCCAGATACACATGCCAGTATACCGTATGAGCCACCAGCATCGTCTGGAGATGAATACACGCCGCACATTCTTCACACATTTCATGAAGAATGTCCCATGGTGTTGGTCAACCGTGCACCCAATGGGAGTCCTGGAAATCCCGCTAGTGGTTTGCACAACGCGCAGGATGCAGCCTGGCTTGCAGGGCTGAAATACGCCCAGAGGAAGGTTTTCATCCAAAGTCCGACTTTAAATGCAGTCCCCGTGGTTGAAGGCATCTTGAATGCAGTCAGGCGCGGCATCGAATGCACACTGTATATAGACGTAGGCTTTAATGATGGTGGGGAAGCACTTCCTGGACAGGGAGGCACAAACGAAGAAGTATCCAAGACGATGTTCACACAGTTGACTGACGAGGAGAAAGAGAAACTCAAACTCTATTGGTATACGGGCATGTACTTCTCCCGCGAGGGTGTCTTTCGATTACTCAACTGTGATCATTTCAGGCAAGGATCAAATCAAGCCCGTCAATGCATCCGCGCAGAAACGGAACTGTCATGTTCGTCCCATCATTATTGAAGCTACCGGCAGAACCCTTATCTGATTCCAGGTGAAACTAATGACCATTGATGATTCTGTTGGGATCGTAGGCAATGGAAACCAAGGTATATCTCACCGATGGGCCTCTCACCGATGTTTATGAAAAATTTTCAGACACGCAGTCTTGGTATCATAGCCAAGAGGTAAACGTTATGGTTGACAACCCTACAGTATGTCAGGAATGGTTTGATGGCATCCGGAGAAATCAGAACACGCATCTACATGAATTGGAGAAAGATGGCATATACCGTGATAAATATGGCAACCCACTTACAGACTCTACTGGCGTTGGGTCGGGATTTCGAGGGGTGGTCAAAGGAATCCAGGGGAGTATCGCGCGGGTTCGTGGAAAAGGTGGATTTTAGGCATCTCTCTTGAAATCTCGTGTATGGACAACATAGTGTACGACTTATACACTCATATGTATCTAGAATGAGCTCTGAGCTCACGTTGTGATATTATAAGCGGCTTATCCGTTGTCACCCGAATACCCATGTGGGGATATACATATGGCCACGCTTCTAAGTGTACAGCCACCAGATGCATATGATGTCCCTTGCTTCTTGTGAGTCATCCAAACTTGTCCACAACAAAAAATCTCGTTCTACATGTTTAGCGCCATTCGAGCCCCAGTAGCATAATTACAATATCGAGAACTGCGTCCGGCCCCCGGTTATTTCCATGTTTCATCATTGAAACATAGCTTCGAGGTTGAAGGAGCGCCCGAACCTTATTAGTGACCTTCCCCGAATCTAATACTCATTTAGCTGTGAACGCCGAAAGGAGTGGGAAGCCAGGGTTAAGTATAGCCAAGGACCCGCATGGTGCTCGACGGTTCCACATTACATTCGATCCTCGAGAAGGAAAGTGACCCTTACGAACTTTGCTAGTGCACTACCATGTCCACTGCAACCAATGTGATTCTCCCCGGGTACCCTACTCCCTCATCACAGGTCCATTCGCCAACGTATACCGCTGCTCCTCGGGCTCATGAATACCGTTTAACTCATAATACGCGTCTAAATCCCAACCGGTCGCCGCGTGAATTTGTAAAACAATCTAGAAATGGTGGCGTGAGTCTTCGGCTCGCAGGCCAGGATGGCCACCTCACACTTCCTGTCTATGGTTATGGCGCATCTGTGGAGGGTACCCTCGACGTCCACAAACGAGATGGTATCACGAGTGTTGAAGTTCAAGTGAGCGGATTAGCTGGATGAATAGGGGCCACTCTGATACAATCCCCTTAGATCGAAGGTACCCTCTTGATGGAAGAAGTGGCCGAAGGCGGGGCGGCGAACTGCAAACTGTTTCTCAACAAGACAATTCTATGGGTCAAGGACAGAATTTACGAATCATCATGCCCGCGTTCGCTCCCATTCAGTCTCCCTCTTCCAACCACTTTTTCGGACGGCGGAAAAACCTATGTACGTAAGTGGCGTGAAGTTTGAGTAGCCCATTTTGACAACCACGAGCATAGCCCCTCCCGCCAAGCCACGAGTCCCACCTATCCGGCCTGCCTGGATTTCGCGCGAGGGTAAAGTATAGTATAAGCGTTATTGCTGTGAAACCAAACATCATACCACATGCAGTCAAGTCATCCTTGTTGGGGGGCGGAGATTGGTGTGTTTCTAGGTGGGATCGTCTTAACCCCTTTTCACGATTTGCAGGACGATTTCGACTCCGTTTGAGTACCTTCCTCGCACTCGTCCATCTTCCGCATTACCACCATCTCTGGTGCCTGGTCAATGGGGAATAATCGAGACCCTCGCAATGGAAGGTTTTTCCGACTTTGATTCACGCAAATCAGGGAGGACAGGATATTATGGTAAAGGTTGGTCGATGCTGTGAATGAATGTATATATCGATCCTGATGGTTCCCGGGCGTCAGTTGTATCTCCCAGCCAGTCGAACATTCTGCATGCACGAGCCCATTCCTTTCCACGTTATGTTTTCGTCTTCAGCAATGTCTCTTGCTGCGTTTATGCCTTTGGGACCGGTGGTAACCACGCCTCTGAAAACGCAGCACACAAAAATACAGTTGTTGAGGCAGACGACTGTCGATGTTCGGTTTGTTCTTTCAGTGATCTTTGTGTGACTGTACTTGATACATTCGCTTTACAGCAATGCTTTGATACTTGGCACCCGCACCGATATCTGGAGAGTCGATTGTATTGGCGAAGGTGCCTTCAGACACGCAGTATGACATGCAGAGCATCTAGCACAGGGTACTTGATGATTGACATGATTCTATAGGGTGACGGTGCACACTGGCTTGCATTCTCAGGAGATATTTACATCAGCCCTGACATCAAGGTCGGAGGCTTCAAGGCGGGCGGTTTTTCCATCAAGGTAGGCACTTGCTTTACATTTCTGGTGATGACCTCAGCTGAGACCTATTTATAAAGGATTGTGTAGTCCTGACCATGACTCCGCCCGACCTCTCTAAATCACCTTTCAAGGAACTGCGGCTCACAGTTCCTGTCCGACTTGCGACGGATCCCTGCCCAAGTGGATTTAGCTCTGCCGGATTCAGCGGACAAACTGGTCCTCCATCGATATCTTCCTCAGATGAATTTGGGATTATTCCAGAACTCAGCTATGGCTCATGATGACCCTGTGGTTTGCAATCAACATTAATGACATTTACATGCTGCGCCATAGATATCAATTGACGCTATCGCTAGCCGAGTTTCATGTCATTCTTTGCGTCATACATTCCATACACGTACGTAGGCGTTTTGATGGACTTGAATTTCCAAGATACCGAGCTGATAAGAACGTCGCCCATAATTCACATGTACGTCATTTACCAGGGTATCGGCGTTGAGTTCCTTTCCATCACATGCCCATGTCCGTCCAGCTATTCTAAACATCTTAGAAACCGCATACTTGAGTTCATCCGAAATCACTGCATAGACAGGAACTTCCAGAACTTTGAACGACATGCCGTCAAGAAGACCGCTGCAATCGTAGGAAGCAAGCTGACCGAGACCTTCGGTGCAAACCAATCAAAGGCCCACCGTCATCGCGCCCGTCTACATTTGAAATTGTAACTGTCGAGACTGTCGTCTGCTTAATTAAACTATTACTCCAAAAGGCAGTGATGCTGGAAGCTTATCTCGGACAGTATTTATGGAACTCTAGTATGTCAGTGTGTTTACAAAAATGCGAGTAAATTTTAAACCCTATCGCTACTAGTATTATAGTATCGACGAAAGAGGGGAACACGAGTAAAGTGAAGTCTAGATCTATCAATTGCAATGAGCCCAAAAAACTTAATACCAAATACTCCTCGTCCTATGCGCTGGCAAAATCCCATCCGTCTCAATCCCCTCAGCGCGCTCTTCCCCCATTTCCACCTTCTTGGCCAAATCCCAAAGATAAAAATCAATCAATACACAACTCGCATCCCAATCCGATCCACAACTTATCATCTCACTCCTGACACGTTCAACAGCAACGATGCTTGCCGCGCGCAAGCTCATCTCTTCTCTCGATCCAGCTTCTAGATACGTGCCGGTGCGCAGTTTGTGTTCGAGCGATGGGGGATAGGCGAGGATCCGCAGGTGATGCAGGATCTGGGGGACACGGTAATCTGCGAACATCGTTAGGGCACTTATTTGTGCTCCGCTGAGGCCGGGGAAAATGGGGTGTGGGGTGTAGGGGTTTTCAGGGTAGAAGGCTGCCCAGGTCTCCGCTACTAGGATTTGGGGCCGTTTCCAGAAATGTACTAGTGAGTATAGATTCGTCAGTCTTGTGGAATTGATAGACGCCAGTTGATTATCATGATTCAATTTGACTTGCCTCGTCGTCCGTTGAACATTCGTTCATCTCTAAAACTTGGGAACGAATCTGTTACGAATTGGACGAGGTCGAGCGCCGTGCCCTGATTCTCATGTCTTCTCTGAAAGGCTTCTAGAAACCCTAGGTATGATCCTCCAAAATCATCCTATATGTAATGTGTCCATAAACAAACTAGCATGCATATGTTCACATTGGGAAAAACTTACGTTACAGAGTATAGCACCGACTTCGCGCATGATCGCTAGACGCTCATTAAACAGGGGCATTGTTTCGGTAGATTGGGGTGCAGCGCGGAACACGTGCGCGATTAGCGAGTCTGGGCACAGTGTCTGGGAGGAATAAAATCTAGGGTCGATGATGGGTATTCCCTCCTCTAACGCTGACGATTATTGGGTCCAGATTCGGACTCTATAAAAAAAAAAAGATGATGATGCATTTGCCCACCTCGATTCAGAGCGGCGACTAAGCTCCAATATCCGGTGTGAATCGTCATCGTCTCGCTACCCCCAACTAGTCCGCCATTCAACGCCGTACCGATCCGGCTGGCCTTCCTTTTCCGACCAAAAACTGAAATTCAAAGAAGAGATGAGGAATATCCAGTTCAGACATGCACCCGTGAGTACATCGTCGGGGTCATACGGCTCGGGCGGACATATATGCAAGGGGTGCGTGCGCCATGTGCGTGGAGTATAGGACTCGGAAGCAACCTTTTGTAAAATCTGCGCGGGTCGGTCAGATACGCGATGCTCTCGAACTAGATCAAAGTTTGGACTGACATATTGTGTGGCTTTTTTGATCCCGTCGTCGTTGATTTTGACGATGTTTGTTTGCTGGTGGCGATCATCGTTGATTGAAATGGGTTTCACTCGGAGTACTAGTCGTCATAAAAACTTACTTTGAGGATAAACTCGGCGCTGGAGACGACTGGGTTGTTTGCGTGCATTCTGGAAGGCGGGGAAGATTCTTCGATATGTTTTTCATCGAAGACAGGTGAAGTAGATGTTTCATCGGGCGTGGAGAACATGATGATGGTGGTTGTCCAAGCGAGGTTTTACATTTCAAATTTTCAAGCGAGAGCAGGCTAATAAAAGCTCATCGCTTTTAAGCGTCGCTTCCGTGTGTTTCCGCCTACTACTGAAGAAATGCTGAGTCGGCGGTACTGTACTATCTGTATTGCGGTTGAAAGGGGGTGTCCAGTTCAAGTTTAGAATTTGGAATTGAATTAACCTTCGTGACAGCGCCACAAGGCTTCGATTATCAATTGCTTAAATGCTGCCATAATCAAGACATCTCTTCCTTTCGCTTTTATTTGCACCCTTGTACATTCGTACATATATTCTCTCCGGGATTCAGTTTTGTCTTATTCCTAAGAAAATGCGTCGGAATTGAATGGGTCGTGCACCAATATCTCCTTCCGGTTGCTACAGACGATCCTTCCCGCTCAATACAAGAGGATAATGCGCAATTTGCCAGTTTTGTTCTCTCACCTGTAAGAATCAAAGGGTTCACCCATTTCAAGATGAGTGCATATTCCTGAAGCAGTTGAACGTGGAGTTTGAGCGTTTGAACATTCGGGAGATCTCGTATGTTACTGAATACACTTCCTGGCAATGGGAAGATAAATCCTCATCGGTAAATATATTACCTTGAATGTCCCACATATACGATTCCCGCATATACGGTGACGGATGATGATGATAGGATAGAGTACAAGGAAAGTCAGTGACACGACGAAGGTATCAATCCGAAGTAGAGCCTCGGCGTTTCGTCGGAACGCTTTCTTCACCTCGCAACACTCGTTCTCCTTGCTCCTTGACGGCTGGTTTACCAAGACCCTGTAGACAGATAAACAAAGAGAACAATAGAAGATGAGCAGGTGACTGACTTTTCCGCGGATGACCTGAGTGTAAATGGCAAGGTAATTAATGAGTAATAAGTAACAAGCGATGCGGATCACAGCATCATACCTTGGCATAACCTACCGGCGTGTCAGTTTGTATGCCCGAATTGTAAGAGAGACACTCACCGAATACTTGGTCTTTGAAGGAAGGGGACTTTTTTTTCTCTGCAGGGATCTCTACCACGTTTATATTGGGGTCATTGCGATCGACCTCGGAGGGATCGCGAATCTGGTCCGCGGGAATATGAGCGCCGTCACCAGGTGAAGTGGAAGCTATGTTTTGTTTATTAGGTCTAAGCGAGGTTGATCGAATGAAGATAGTACCTTGTTGTGGTGCGGTGTTGACTTTGGTTGGTTCAACGACCTTTGAAGGAGGGCGGGGTGCAATATTGTCTTTGGGGGGAGAGGACATGATGATATGGTGGAGTGGAATCGAATTGTCAATGGCTTTATAGTACTTGAAATGACATCATCGTTCATGATTATGTAACACGGCGTAGTTGCTCGTGATTTGGGCAGTTGTCTGTCGAGAATCTAGGTTGGCACGTATGGACTCCGGGGATATATTTATATTTCTGAGACGACCATGGCGGGACGTGAGGGTGGATTCTTTTTTATGGATAGACTAGGGTTAGTATTCATCCCGTTAGGATTTGGGGTTAGTAGGGTATCACATAAAAAGGAGGTTTCGACGGAATGACTGAGCCTACTAGTAATTAAGATGGACCTCCAAGGATCTATACACCACGAAAAGGTTGTCAGCGGGTTTCGAACCAGCTCCAACAGAAACAGATTTTGATTCTGCCGCGGCAGCCACTTGGCTAAGACCAGTTACATGAAGCTCAAAGGAAACCAACCATGAGTCAACGTCGAGGCGTGTTCCGATAGAAAAATATAGGGCGTTCGGAAGGTTTCGAACCTGCGAAAACCAAGGGAACCAAATTTTGAGTCTGATAACCATTTGGCTACAACCAGTTACACGAAGCTCAAAGGAAACCATCCATGAGTCAACGTCGAGGTGTGTTCCGATAGAAAAAGACAGGGCGTTCGGAAGGTTTCGAACCTGCGAAAACCAAGAGAACCAGATTTTGAGTCTGATAACCAGTTACACGAAGCGCAGAGGACACCATCCATGAGTCAACGTCGAGGCGTGTTCCGATAGAAAAAGACAGGGCGTGCGGGAGGTTTCGAACCTACGCAACGCAATAGAACCAGATTTCGACTCTGATAACCATTTGGCTAAGACCGGTTAGATGAACATCAGAGGAAACCATCCATGAGTCACCGTCGAGGCGTGTTCCGATAGAAAAATACAGGGCGTGCGGGAGGTTTCGAACCTACGCAACGCAAGAGAACCAGATTTCGACTCTGATAACCATTTGGCTAAGACCGGTTAGATGAACATCAGAGGAAAACCATCCATGAGTCAACGTCGAGGCGTGTTCCGATAGAAAAATACAGGGCGTGCGGGAGGTTTCGAACCTACGCAACGCAAGAGAACCAGATTTCGACTCTGATAACCATTTGGCTAAGACCGGTTAGATGAACATCAGAGGAAACCATCCATGAGTCAACGTCGAGGTGTGTTCCGATAGAAAAAGACAGGGCGTGCAGCAGGTTTCGAACCTGCGCAATGCAAAAGAACCAGATTTTGATTCTGATAACCACTTGGCTAAGACCAGTTAGATGAACGTCTGATGAAACCATCCATGAATCAACGTCGAGGTGTGTTCCGATAGAAAAAAGACATGTCGTTCGGTAGGTTTCGAACCTGCACAACGCAAGAGAACCAGATTTTGAGTCTGATAACCCCTTGGCTAACACCATTGAAAGTGATCCTTCGAGGAACTGTCCATGGGTGAATCATGAAGGGATGTTCGATAGCGGAAAAAAAACTCCTCGTCGGCAGGTTCGACAGATGTTGATTCTGTTGTGTAACCCCCCTAGCTAAGACCAGTTAAGATGGACCTCCGAGGAAACTACCCATGAGTAAATCTTCAAGGTCGCCGTGTTCCGATAGAAAAAAAACGTGGACGTCGGCAGGTTTCGAAACTGCGCAATCCAAGAGAAACAGATTTTGATTCTGTTGTAGAAATCACCTGGCTAAGACCGGTTAAGATGGACCTCCGAGGAAACCATCCATGAATGAATCTTCAAGGCCGCCATGTCCCGATAAAAAAGAAACGTTGTGGTCGGCAGGTTTAGATAATAGAGCCTGCGCAGTCCAAGAGAAACATATTTTTTATGGTCATCACTTGGCTAAGGCCCGTCAGCTGAACCACTGAGGAAATCATCCACGAATAAATATCAAGGTCTGTTCCGATAGAAAAAAACTTCCATCGGCAGGTTTCAAACCTGCGCAATCCAAGAGAAACAGATTTTGATTCCGTTGTGGTAACCACTTGGCTAAGACCCGTTAGATGAACCCCTGAGGAAACCATCCATGACTCAATGTCAAGGTGTGTTCCGATAGAAAAAAAACTTGTCGTTAGCAGATTTCGAATCTGCGCAGCCCGAGAAACAGATTTTAATTCTGTGATAGAAGCCACCTAGCTAAGACCAGTTAAGATCGTCCGTCCAGGAAGCAATCCATGAGTAAATCGTCAAGGCCGCCGTGTTCCGATAAAAAAAGAAACGTTGTCGACTGCAAGTTTCGAACTTGCACTGGCACAGTTCAAGCGACAGATTTTTATTGTGCTGTAGAAACCGCCTAGCTAAGACCAGTTAAGATAGACCTCCGAGGAGACAATCTATGAGTAAATCGTCAAGGCCGCCGTGTTTCGATAAAAAAGCAACGTTGCGATCGGCAAGTTTCGAACTTGCACTGGCACGGTTCAAGAGATAGATTTTGATTCTGTTGTAGAAACCACCTAGCTAAGACCAATTAAGATCGACCTCCGAGGAAACAATCCATGAGTAAATCTTCAAGGCCGCCGTGTGCCGATAAAAAAGAAACGTTGTCGTCGGCATGTTTCGAACCTGCACTGGCGCAGTTCCAGAGACAGATTTAGATTCTGTTGTGGTAACAACTTTGACCATGACGAAGTTGAGATGATCCTTCGAAGAAACCATCCTTGAGGGAATCTTCAAGGCGTATTCTGATAGGAAAAAACAAGCTGTTGGTGGTCGGTTTCGAACCTCCGCAATCCAAGAGATACAGATTTTGATTCTGTTGTGGTAACCATTTGGCTAAGGCGAGTCATTTAAGATGAACCTCCGACGAAACCATCCATGAGTGAATGTTGACATGTGTTCACGCATCATAGACGTTATGTATGATTTTTGCAGTTCATAGATAACGTCTACGATACATCCGCCTCATGCAGGATCAGTCCCACCCGTGAGGGTTCGTTGGTACTTGGTGGTTGTTCGTCGTCAACCCAGTCAACGAGAGTCTGATAAGAAAATCTTCCTCGCTAGCACTATTTTTTTTTTCCAAACGGCACCATAGGACCATCATCAAGGAACGCATCATAGACCTTGTCTATGACGTCTGCAGCACCGCTGAGGTATAGGACATGGGCAACCGCAGAATGGAGCGCAATGAGCGTAGGGTTGGGAGGCTGAATGCCACTTTGAGAGTGATCCCGGAATTGGACTTGTGTGAAAAACCTTCCAAACCAAAAGGGACAGGGCGGAACAAGTGCACTGTATATTTGTGCAAGACATCCTTTCAATGGCATAAAAATCTGACATTTCATGACAAAAAACCAACCGTACTGCGGGGTGTAGGCACCACGCGTAGCTGCCAAAGTAAGTGCGCAGTACTACCTCGAGTAACAATCCATTCTCCGGGTTATCGATGATACCAGCCGCGTCATCCATAATGCTTGAAGCGAGCTTAGTATAGTGGCTTATGATGATTGTTCCCGCGCTGCGCTGCAGAACAATCAGCCGGACGGGCGCAGCAACTTGGCAGCTAAAGGACATACATTGCCTCCAGGGTCGTGAACAACGGGTCTTCGGGATAGCCTTTTAATTATGAACATCCCGTAAATAACAAAGAGAGACGGTGCAGCACACCAAATTCCTAAATTTAGAAGCTCGCGACGCCGCAGTCAGTGTCAGCAACGACTTTAGGAACACGGAGGTTGGGAGTGGCGACCTCCGTTTGTAGAGAGTGGTCGGATCTAGGGTTTCCTGACTTTCCTACCATAAGCCGCAGCTTGCGAATAAAGCAGATGTCATACAAGGGCAGAGGAAGAACAAGAGCCAATCATGGGCCAACTTGGTTTACTCGGAAGCAGAGGAGTTAGACGCTCCTCCCTCTTGATAGGACTATGATGGCAGCCGCTGCGTAGCGTACACCGCTTGACAAACCAGCTTTCTCTGAGCCCTCTATCATTGCGCCCAATAGATCATATGTACTGACTCCGTATGTGTCAACTGAGGTTATCGTAGATCCCGTTTCCTGAAGAACGGCCTTTGCATGACACTTAAACTCGTCGTTCGTCTCCGACCACTTGGCTGAAAACCGACGACGAGTTGAAGATCGCTTTTGAACGCATAGTCATCTAAAATGGTAGCGGTGCTCGCGCTGGAGGTATCTGATATCATGGTCGGGAGACATCGAAAAGTAGTTGAAATGACATCACTGTTCATGATTATGTAACGGCTGAAACTTTCTGTAAGCTGCTCAACAAGCCATTACTTGAAGATTCGGGCAGTTGCCAAGATGGCCGACGCATCCTCCTCGACCAGCTACCCGACGAACATGACGAACCTAACAGATTTACAATTGCGCCAAACTATAACCCAGCTCTCAAACGCAGCTAACAATCCTACAAACCAGTTTCAGCACTACGTATCACCCGCACCCCAACAATCAACATCAAAAGGTTCATTTCATTAACTCATACTATTCAAACTCACTAAACAAACTTGTATTAGCTTACCTTAAAAATGTTCACACTTGGTCAACAACAAATCCGAACAAGGCTACCCGTGCCCGTCATCGCACGGCAAAGACTACTGCACAACCAGTTCCACAACAGATCGTCGCTGCTCCAGTATACCAACCACCTCCTCAACCAGTCGCACCCGTACCAGTCGCTCCTCCTCTCCCCCCAAACCCACCCCGTCATCCACTCCCCGTCGTCTCACAAGCTCTCCATTCTACATATGCATCTCCGCCTACGCACAGGAACAACCCTCCTCGTACAGCCCGTGCTCAATCCGCCTTCTGCAGCAGCCGGAAACACAAGAGCCTCCACCCGCCGCGGAGGCATGATCAACTACGCAGAAGCCAGCCTCAGGAGACGAGTTCCCAGATGCTGGTGCTATCGAATCCGATGACTCTGATTTTGTCGCTAGCGGGGGCATGAGAACGACTTTGAGGACACGGAGAATGGGAACTGGCATGTCGGTTTTTCACTCAGGTAGTGGGATGTCCACCCCTCAACCGCAACAGCGGCGCTCTACACCGATGCAGAACGACAAGGGAGAGTTGGATCAGAGTTATCTAGGCATGATCCCTCCAAGTCGGTTTATCAAAGCAAAACCCGTCGCTCCAACCGCACATGATTATCCGTGCGTATTTTTACTACTATAGTATCGTCTAACAAATAACAATGTACACATATACCCAAGTTCACCTGACATGCTTGAAACACAAGCACAAACACGCGCCTCTCTAGTCCCTATCCGTGTCGAATTCGAGACAGATACCCTCCGAATACGCGACTGTTTCGTCTGGAACTTGAACGAGACCCTCATCAAACCCGAATCATTCGCTAAAGTATTTTGCGCAGACCTCGATCTCCCCACCGTCCCATGGGCAGAAACAGTCGCAAACCAAATCCGTGCACAGATAGAAGACCACGAAGGCGTCGCTTCCATGGATATAGGTACAGACCATACTATCGACTTGAGCTTGGATCCCCATGTTGCGGCTGAAGCGGGCGAGGAGGTTCCCGAGTGTCGTGTTATCCTAAGCGTGTGTTCTCCCTAGTCATGATGATGGATTTAGTTGCTTCATTGACGATTACAGATCGACGTGCAGATAGCGACGCATCATTTACTCGACCATATAGAGTGGGATTTGCTTTCACCTCTGACACCTGAAGCATTTGCGTTGCAGCTCTGTACCGAGCTGGGGTTATCAGGAGAGGCGCTACCGCTCATAGCTCACGCGATCCACGAAGAGCTCATAAAGCACAAGAAGGACGCTATCGAATGGGGCGTCATCGGTGGGGACAAAGAAGCCGAAGGCCTGAAAGACAAAACAGGGCTGGGCATGGGCTGGGGCCGCACCAAAGGCCCAAAAGTCCTCCAAAGCGTATGGCGCGAATGGACAGAAGCAGAAGAATTCCGAACACGGTTCGAGGTGCTCACCGCAGAAGAAGTAGAGAGGCGAGAAATCGAAAAAGAAAGAGCTAGCAGGTACGGCGTCTTACGCTGCACGCGCTATCTATCCAATCATACTAACCTGACCAGGCGGTTGCGTCGCGAGACGTCTAAATTCCAGACTACCAGAACTAGACGACGTTGATCTATCTATCTGGGACCTAGATTCTGGATTCCGGATTGCACGATCAAGTCATAATGATAATCACATGAAAAATTACTGTATTCCGTTCATAATCGCCATCTGTATTGATGTCGACGCCATCCCCAAGCCATTCCTGTCTTGTCCTTATCGCTTTTTAAAATTGCAGCCGGCCGGCGATCGTTGTCTTCTGGATCCCCGATTCAGTTCTACCCAGTCATTTATTGACAAGGAGTCGTATTCTGGGCATGCATGATAAGACCACGCACCCAGATTTACAGTGAGATCTGATGGAATCTTCTTCATTTCAAGCTGCTGGCTCCACGAGTGTGGTGCTGGTGCTGCGCATGGGGTGCTGGAAGCAAGTACCGCGCGCGGCGCATACATACTACATACATACATACATGCTTGCCTCCTGGACGTCTTCTCAGGGTGCAGTGTTCTACGCCTTGTTTTGCACGAGTTAAATGACTGCCTCTTCCGTGCGCAGTGCCCATTCCCAAAGAACCCCGCATGAACATTAATATTGAATGATAGCTATGATACGGCCGGACCGCCCAGGACCGCCCAGGACCGCCCCATACATAGTCCAAACTTATCTCGTAACCGTCTCACGTTTCCATCGACATCATGAATCAAAAATCGAAAGAAAAAAAAAACATGGCGTGACACGACTGAATCATTTCATATGACCGGGAATCCATCACCCCGGCATACCCAGAATTCGGGATCTACGTGTATATGAGGATACCAACCATTCAACCCACAGACTCACTCACTCACTTACATTAAAAGCCCTTTTTGGAAGGTTGGATGGGAGGTCGGGTGGGACCGATGTTAATCGTGATGGTGGCCGCCGCGCTCAGGCTCGACTCGGTCGAATTAGAGTGTTACATATAGGGCCTGGAGCTGCCAGTGCCATCATGATATGCATATAACGGCACTCGACTAGTACGCCTAGACTTGGATCAAAAACTACGCCCACCGGTCAAAACAAAAGTTTGGGGTAGATAAGGCCCAGGGGGAAGAGATACGCATCGCCTCGCCCCACCCCATGGCACCGCAATGAGCCCGATTCATCTGGGACACGCTGCTGCACAGGCTTGAAATTCGGCAGTGCGTGCCCGCACTGGATTGAAAGTTCAAGTTGACCTAGGCCCGGTTCCGGCATTATATGCCCGGTTCAGGCCTGGCACTTAACCCTGATGATTAGTATGTGAATGTTTTGGACTCAGAGCTGGCTCCACGAGTAGCATGTGTTTCATCTGAAAATTTCGTGAGTTCATTGTTTGTGGCGCGTGCACATGCATATGGGTGGTGTTTGGCATTCGTCATTTTGAGAGAGTTTCTGTGATTGTGCTTTAATGTTAACATTGCACCCCCCTACTGCCGGCTCCGAAACCACAAAAGAAGTGTATTAAATGGGGGCTGAGACAAAGCAGGTCAGCATGGATCAGTGAAGAGCTAGTAAATAAGCACAGTCTCCCCCATGCAGGACCAGATAGAACACCCGATCGTTCCTTCCAGCACGCACGAGCGCTATGTAATTTCAATGATAATCACCACAAAGTGATTTTTGAAAACCACTCATGATGATCATGACGTCACACATTGCGATTAAAAACTCGCTCGGAATCATAGGTATAGTATCATGGATGGATGCAGTGTTCGTCGTCCGAACAACGGACATGGAGGGAACAGGGTCAGGACCAAGAAGCGCTTCAAACTATCGAACGTGTGTGTTTAATTCCTAGGGGCGCATTGTGGAAGCCTTCGCCATTCAATGCACCGTAGTACGTTCCGTATTTTCCGAGATACATGGTGACGCTGCCGGTTCTCCATAAAGGCCTTCAAGATGCTTCATTTTCGTTTCCCTCTCCGCGTGAACGGGGGGAGTCTTCAGTGCCAGTGGCGGGGCGTCCGTGCCGAATGTTCCCGATCGTCTTTGTTTCTCCATCGAGAACTCCGAAACGCTTCAGGTTCCTCTTCGCGTGGATAGGAGTTCAGGGAAGACTTCGGTGCGCGGGTGTCCCTCCCGAACGTTGTGTTCGTGCTTGTGCGGTCGTCAATGTGGCACTGAGTCTCCGTCTCCATTAAGAGCTCCGAGACGCCTCATTTTCCTCCTCACGCGGATCATGACATGACGAGGGGCAGTCGCAGCTGCTGGCAGTATGACGTTATGAAATCTGTGGAATGCGCATGATGATGAGCATGGCTGTAACCATAGGCTTTGCAGTGCTATCGGGACAGTGGCAGCCTACATAGCTTATCCGAGGCTCGCATACGGTAAGATTTTGGGATATGGAAGCTCAGAATTTCAGAAGCACGTTATTAACTGCAGTCATAAAAATCGCACCGACAATTGACAAATACCAAACAGGCCGAAATATCGTTTTTCCGAAGCTCGGATGGTACGGAGCTTCCTCATTGTAGTGCTGGTTCTAGTAGATTCTAGTCCCTCAATAGATTCCTCCTTCAAAGTAGATCACGACTTGCTCACATGATCGTGGATTCGTTGTCCCCCCGCTCGTGAACAACGCGACAGAACAGAACACAGCATACAGCACACAAATGACCTCACTGTCGCTGTTACTACGAGCCTTGCGCTCGGATACAGGGAGCAGATAAGGTGTGAAGGGAAGCGCGCGTGCGTTAAGCGAAACGCGTAAACTCCCAGACGCGCCAGTTGTATATATGTCGCTGCGGAATCTGTCATACGGAGAGAGCCTTTCGGCATGTGGGGGGGAGCCCTTTGTATGTCCCCAGAATATCAATGTTGCGCTGTAGATCTCGTTTGAGCCAAGTTCATTTCCGGTCTGCGCGTTGTGCTAGCTCTTGGCGTGGATGTCTTTACTGGGAGGAATTTGAGCAATGTCAAACATTCCCATGTACACGCGTGGATGTCAACGTTGTGGATGAAACTTGCATCTGAGTCTAAGTTGAGTCACCGTCTCCTTTAATGAGAGGGACATTTCGGCATATGGAGGGTCTCGTATTTTCCCAGAAGCCATAATCTTAGAATGCAGATAACGTGGTTGCGTTGTAGACGTTACACTCCTTTGGGGTCCGAGCGTACATGTAATAAAGATTGGAATAATGCGTCAGTAGCACAATGTGTGGATTGCGTGGACTGGGCGGCATTTAAGCATGAGCGTATGAGGAGGTTTACGTAGATAAACCCAGATATGTGGTCGCTGTCTACTGAACCGGAGTTTGGAATTTCCGAGTCTTTTGAAGGATCCGAGATGGTTTCATTTCCCTCCGTGCGGGGATAGGTTCTAGAACGCTCGGCCTGAGAATGATGCGCCATGTTATTTTTGCGTCGCGCATGAATGCCGATGGTTGTCAATGTTACCAGAGTCTGAGGGGACCGGCGAGAGTATTCATTTGACTTTGTGCGGGGATGTTAACCCTGAGAATGAGGTGCAAGTAGCACATTGTGCTCCATGGTCCCGGTGAGGACGGTAAATAATCGGGGAGGTTGCTGGAATGAATTTGAGATGCGTTGTGGCGAGGGTTAAATGCATCGTGTCAATCCAAGCAAGAAAGAAACGAAGTGAGGGTGCGTGATCTCGGCAAACCAACGACTCGGGGTGAGCTTCTCTGGATCGATGATAGGCACGTGGCAAAGCGATAAAGGGGTGTCGGCGGACGAGAGAGTATTTTTGACACGTACTACTACGTCTTTGTTTTCAAGTTGGGATGATCAACGTGGGGTGTGTCACTAGGGGACAGCGCTCGTCGGGGACGGCAAATATCACGGAGAGCACCGGAAAAGCCGCGGGTATGTAATTAACGTGCGCATTGCAATAGCATGTCATACATTATATGTCATGCATGGTATGTCCTTCAAGATATCTTTGGTCGATAACGATAAGGCGGAGATGTGGGGTAACCTTTATATTATATAATAAAAAGCTTGATAACGAAAAGAATATTATTTTTATTGTAAAACACAGCTTTGGAGCCACAATTCCACGCTGGACCCCTTGCACGTTGATTCAACGCCTTCTACCCCGGACTCCGAGCGACCCCCCCATTACATACTCTAGCGCCTACTTATACTCTGCCTCATTTTTTTCTTCCTTCTTTGTCCTAACCACAATGGAGACTCAAGTACCAGCTCCTCCATCTCACGATAAAGTCGCTCCTCGTCCTTACAAATGTCCTTATCCTTTATGTGGTCGTGCTTTCAGCAGACTCGAACACCAGGTAAGCTATCATCTTTCTTTTTTTCATTCTCTAGAGCAACGTGCTGATCTCATATGATCGTCATCTTACAGACTCGTCACATTCGCACTCATACAGGCGAAAAACCCTTTGTCTGCACTTTTCCATCTTGCGAGAAGCGTTTCTCTCGTTCAGACGAACTCACAAGACATTCGCGCATTCATAACAACGATAATTCTTTGTCTGGTGCTTCAAATGCCAAAGGTAAACCAAAGGCAAAACAAAATATCTCAATCATAGATGAACACACCGGCCCAGGCATCAACCTACATTCCTTGTCTCGCTCAGACCCTCAAGGAACTTCCATCAGAGTAAAGAAGAAGGCTAGAAGTAGAGCGAACAGCGATGACGAGGTATCTTCCATTTCTCCATTTTATGTAATCGATTTAATATAATCCTTATTATCCTAGGATGAATCATATGCCCGGCCAACCTCACTTGCCTCTTATGAACCTTCTCACCCAAGACGCTCCCAAACTCATCTCCCAGTTTCATCAAATCCTTCCGCTTTTTCAACTCTGTCAAGTCTAGCAATGGACGAGCTTTATGCACTCGAACGAGAAGAGGCTCTTCGTCGCGCAGAATACGAAGCCCGCCATGCAGAAGCTCTTCGACGTGCAGAGTATGAAGCTCGTAACGCCGAGGCAATTTACTTCCGCGGACGTACATCAAAAAGTGCTTCCAATTCCCCCGTCCACTCCACAATATCTCTCAAAACTGCTCCCAGTGACGGCTATTTCGGTGTATCAAGCACCCGTGATTGGAACGAAGACGAAGACGTCAGATCTTCAGACAGATTCATGCGCGCAAAACGAAGAATGAGTGGCCCTGCATGGCAAATGACTCCTATGTCACAAGACCCCCGCTCTGTCCCTGCACTTCCACCTTACCCCGAAGCTTCTAAACCCCGCACCCTGAACTCAGCCCTTCATCCCCCCGCTTATCGTCATCTCGTAACACATGAAGATTCTCCGTCACCCTTGAGTTCCGATTCTGACACTCATGTCGCCGCACAACATCCGCAATCCCGTGCCACATATCCCGGCCCTGCAGAGTTCTCGGGCATCAAAGCTACAGAATTCACTTTCACACCGAGTACAAGCCCATTCCTTGGCCCACTTCGCACCCTCAATCTTCATTCAGCCAACCCATCAAGGGCTCCGTCACCCATCTCTCTACCCCCCGTGGATATGCCTATCAGCCCTATAGATGAACCTATCAGCCAACGCTCCCGTCGTTCCAGCATTGTCAGCAGTCCCCCAACTCGCGGTGCCTTTTTCCCAGCTTCCCGAAAACAAGGCTCGGGTTCATTCGAGCCAATTCCACAAGTAAGAACATATCCCGGTCAACTGTCCCTCGCTGCCCAAGCCCAGGCTTCTGAGCGAGCCTTACATAATCTCCCGACGCCCCAACTTTCAAGTGGGCCGAGTAGTAGTGGGAGCAGCCCGGGGAGCTCTACATATCCGTTGGTGGGGGGCGGAATGCACAGCTCTAAACCGGTGTTTGAGGGTGGTGCGATAACTACAAGTCCGAGTGGTTCAAGACCCAATTCGCCCCCCCACCCGCACACGAACCATCACCTTGCATATTCCGTGCGCATGGCATTTGGAATGACACCCATTAACTCTAGCCACCCACCCCGAAATACGAGCTGGCCGAATTCGCATCATTTGGGTATGGGTATGGGTATGAGCACGGGTTTGAAAAACAAGGCTCGGAGTACGACGAATGTTTTTCCGTCGAGCTCGGTTCCTGCTTCGAGGAGTAATTCGCCGCCCATTACTTTACCGCCTTTGAACCTAGGCGCGAACGAGAGTGTGGGCGATAAGGAAGGAGAGGGGGAGGGGGAGGGGCTCCCGATGGATTTGGATGAGGATGAGAGTAGTAGTGATGAGGAGGGGACGTTTATGAGCACGGGTGGTGAGAGGAGGGGGAAGGTGGAACTTCCGGGTTTTAAGGAGTTTGAGGCTGCTACGAGGTCTGGGAGGTGATGTCCATCCTCCGTTATCGCTTTCGGTCATTTTCTTCTTCTTCTTTTGTTCTTTGTTTGCGCTCGTCGCGTTGGTTGATTCCCCACTGCAAACAATCTATACACACCCATTCAACATCAATTCACTTCTTAATACTTTATTCCTCCCTTTTCATCATTCCCCTCTCATGTTTTCCCACATAGAAAGACCCTTGCGAGGGTGTTACACATAGATGCGTACATAGGCTAGGATCAGGTTATCTTGACGTGTAGGAAGTATCTTAGTTAGTGTTTTCGGGTAATTCTCCTTCCTCTTTCATTCCGATTTTTGTCTTTCGATTGTAATCCTCTCTCGTAATCCCTCTCTGTTGTTGCTATCTATCTATCTATTTATCAAGTACGCACGTGCGTAATGCACTGTAGTCTGTTACATAGTAGTTGTATCTTTCCCATGTAGCATTGTATGTATGCCCTCTGCTCTTGATTATAGTTTTTCGAGGCGGTGCAATCGAGATTCGTGATCGGACTTTAGCGCGCTAAACAATAGTTTATCGCATCCACGGAACCAGACGGTACTCGGCATCATTCACACCCAACAACAGCGCTCCGTCCGTCCTGTGGCCGCAACACCCGAAATCCCATAATATTGATGACAAGGACTGTCCTCGACGCGCTTGATTTTGATGAAACGACGAGACCACGCACACGAAAAAAAAACGAACGTGCATCATGCGTCGTACCTATAACAATTTTTGTCCGACGGAGTCGGTAACTGCACGATCTATCCATGTTGCGAGAAAGGATGCGCTCAGGAGGTTTTATGAGTGTGGGTTTCCGTATTCTAGGTATGTGTATGTGTCGTTGAAGTGTGGAGTGGGGTGCACGGTACAGGTGCTGCGCGTGTCCTTCGTGCGTATGTATACGCGCGCATCACATTAATATTCAACATCATAACAATGTAGACTGCGCATGCCTAGTAGCTCCACTCCGCTACTCCTCAACCACCCCTGCATGAGTCATGATAAGTCTGACGCCGCCTCCACAGGAAACTAACAGCCCACAAATCATGCGTTAATTACCTCGCTTTTTCAAGGCATGATGGTAGATGGCTTGCAAGCGCTGGAGACGATTTCCGCGTGTTGCTTTGGGATTTTAGTGAGGAGGACGTGGTGCGTCCCGGGCATGTTTTTACTGGACCTAGCGTGAGTTTTTTGTGCGTGGTTTATGTCACTGGTGCTTATGGCTGCACAGGGAAATGTACTAGCGCTTGATTTCTCAGCTACGAATCAGTATTTGTACAGGTGAGGATTCATATCACGTCGTGTGTGCAAGGTGTTGTGTTGATGAGCTGTGTAGTGGAGGAGCCGATAATGTTATTTTGAAGTATGATGTTTCCACGTTGCGCGGGGTTGGTGGGAGTGATGGGAGGGGTTCGTCGTCCTTTGTTAAACAGTACGAAGATCACGATGTAAGCGTCCCACTTGCTTTTTTGAGGCTTGGAATGATGTCGAGGAGTTACTTAGGATAGCGTCCGAGCGCTTACATGTCATCCATACGAAGACGAAATATTTCTCAGCGCCAGGTACGTCATACATCCCAACTTGCCCATATTCGAGTCTGAATCGGCATCTCATAGTGAAGATGGAAAACTCATACTGCACGACGGTCGTACTGGTGGTGGAATGAGCGCTGCGCAGGGGACGCTTCAACATACGGCTGCATTCACAGGCGTGCAACATCATCCTGTTATGGAGCATGTTTTTGCGACGTCCGACGTGCATGGGCAGGTTTGTCTCCGAGATACGAGGATGACTTTTGGGCCGTTGTCGAGACGGTCGAATGGTGGGATCGTGAGAGTGGTATGTTCGTCTCTGGTACTGCTGCTATGGATTGATTTACGAGACAAATGATAGTATAACACGAAGTTGTCGAGAAAGTCGGCTAGGTATCTTAGTAATCCGGAGAGCAGCAGTTTAACTTTTGATCGTGATGGTGAGTTTTGGACTACGAGTTGCTTCGTGCTGCTTCATATTCTCTCTAGGAAATAAATTAGCTGTGACGTTCCTTGTAAGCTTCCCCCTTGCGGTCATAATTTTGTCTCATCATGCCCTAGCACTATTTCCCGACGATATATGCCTTGTCAGATCCACATCCCCTGGCTATATGCACAGGTCGCAATGCCCCCGATGGAACCCCAATCTCTCCATCCCAACGAACATATACCAATTCATGTACGATGAAAGTATGCCGCTTCGTTTCTTCGCATCAAGATTGCGCGTCAGCTCACTGCGTCTAGGCGGGTGCGTTCGGTGGTCCTGGCATGGATGAAGATGATATGTACGGTGCTGGGTCTGATGATTTCAGGGCTTATGTATGGAAGATTCCTCCTTTGATGAATTTGCAGGGACTCAGGAAGGAGATCACCTCTGATGACTGGTATACCCGCGAATGGCCGGATACTGTAGGTGAGCGTTGTATAGTCGTATGTCTAGGCGTGATGCCTGACGTGCGAGTACTAGCGTTTGCGGAAGGAAAGTGGGAGACCAGATACGTGCCTTTGGAAATATCGACGCCGTTAGCTAGATTGAATGGTAATCATTCTCGGTTTGTTAGGGGTTTTATCGCTGATAATCAATTGAAGGGCATAAATCGATTGTGAATTCTGTTGCGATCCATCCGTCCTTGCTACATGTCGTGACTTCGGGTGTCGAACGCCAAATCATGCTTCATAGCCCTACGCTTTCGTCGCCTGCTGTTCAAAATCTTCTTCCTACTCCACCGACCGTAAGGACGCTTCAGCCGCAAGATCTAGCGGCGCAAAGAACGTTCCTGAGAGCGCTTTTTGGGCCACATGCGACGTTGCATGATGAGGAGGATGGGGAGGAGGAAGGGGAGGATGAGACGATCTCACTATTTGATCAGTAAGTCCCATTGTCTCGGTATAGACTCTTTCTAATACTTGACATGGATAGTATTTTGAGAGTAGAGGGTGAAGCAGATGTGTTTACAGTGAGACGTTGGGGAGAAGATTCAGCAGAAGATTCAGAAGATGAAGATGAAGATTCAGAGGAGATAATTATCGATTATCTTTGATACCTCTCTTTCGGATTGCTCCCTATAATTCGAGGTGAGGTGATGATGGCAGTGCACTATGGATAGGCGCCTTGTTCTTGTCAGCTTATTTCCATTCCGCGATGAAGTTAAAAGGCTGTTCTGGCGCTTTGTGTAGACACGTGCTGTATGCCTTGTTATTTGGTCCATCACCCTCTAACCCTACCACCATCGTGAATATCGATTTCTGCGTATGATGTCTGTGTACAACATTAGGGACTCCAATATCTCACTTTTAGGCTCCGATGTGAGTTTCAGCACCGCTTTGCTCACGCTTTGATCTTGATTGCATATACAGCTCGAACGACGCGTCCGCGAGCACGCTGGCGCCAAAGAATCAGCTTGGGCGAAAGCTGGTGTCAAACCTGGTTTTCAAATCTGGAGGGTAGAGAAGTTCGCGATCGTCGATTGTAGCGACTGGGTGGCACACGAGAAGAAATATGGGACTTTCTATGATGGCGATTCGTACATTGTCTTACATGTGAGTGGCGATGGGACGATACAGTGCGCGAGAGGGTTCTGACTCGGATGTTTCTTTGATGCAGACGTACCAGGATGGCAAGGACACACCGCTCCGATATGATCTGCATTTCTGGCAAGGAGAACATACGACTCTAGATCAAGCTGCCACAGCTGCATTCAAGGCTGCTGAGCTCGAAGAACGTAAGTCATCCTATCATATAATCCACACGAATGACTGCTCAGAGCACCCATCAGATCCTCGGAAGCAAAGTGACACAATACCGCGAAATCCAAAATCATGAATCCCCTCGATACTTATCCTACTTCCCCCACTTCATGATCTTGCATGGAGGCTGCATCGACAGGAATGGCATAACATCCTCACTATGTTGCCTGAAGATGATAAAAAGATATACACCATGATCACGACGCGTGACAAGGTGCTCAAGACACGGTCAGAGGACGGGAAACAGCTTATAGTGCGCGAAATACCTCTCGAGGGGTTGGTTATGCGCCAAGGGATCGTCTACGTACTCGACAAAGGTCCCCTCTATTGGCAATATAACACGAAGAAGAGTACTGCTTGGGCGAGGTACAAAGCAGCTGAGTATATGATGTACTTGGGACAATGGAGGGTTCCTCAAGCTAAATTTCAAGTGTTTGGTGAGTGCATTACTCGACTGTGCTGCGATTCTGTACGTATTAATGATAACTGTGCAGATGAGGGGACTCCAGACGAAGGAGAGTTCCTTCAAGCAGCGGGAATCACTTCTCCTGTAATGGACGTACCACTACCGCCTAACCAGGGAACTCCGATCGATCCCCCGTTGTTATACCGACTCAACGGAGATGTCGATGGCTGGCAGGTCGTAGCTGTCCCTGCACAGAAGACTTCACTTCAGTCTGATGGTGTTTATATCATGGACGACCATGCATTCCCAGCTGTTTACACCTGGCTAGGGAAGAACGTACCAGAGCCCCAACGAAGACGCGCGCTGCAGTACGCTCAAAATTACCTGAATGACAAGCGTACCAAGGAGGGAGAGCATGTGCAAGTGGCAACTACTTTGGTGAAGGTTAACGAAGAAGTCGAGCCAGCTTCATTCTTGGAGGCATTTACTCCGAGAACCCTCTGAAGGCCCTGATTGGTTTTGCGATAATGGATAGTGTACATATAACTAGTATTACAAGTGTCGATATGTCCAAGAGTTTATAACAGGATTCATGTGGTCTGTACTTTACGCATCGTAAGCGACTCTTGCGCTCGCCCAACAGTAGGGGTAGTTCCTTTGGTACCAGTTGCGTACACTCCTCCTTTCAGAAATACGAGGAATGGTCGCGTATGATCCTCCAATCTGATAAACGTGATATAAGAATATGGAAAATAACTCAAGCAAGACACATACAACCACTTGATGAGATTCATCGAAGAAATCGGCGGAATACCTGAGTGAAGTACGTTGGTCAGCTAGTTATACGATAACCTATCATACTTACCCCGGATACAACGTCGATGATACAAAACCATCATATTTGTCAAAGACAGTGGAAGTCCACTCCCACACCCCTCCATTATGTCCCTTCCCACCGTACTTGCTTCCGCCGGTAGTAGCCCTAATATGAAATGATTATGACGTTCATCATTCGCGCGGGAGTATACGTACGGGACTGGATGCCAGTTCCTAAATCCGACGTTGGCACCTCCTTCATACCCACAAGAGAATTTGTCAAGGAAGATTCTCAATTCCGGTTCAGTCGGGATGCGTCCGCCTTTAACACTCGCATACACTGAAAGATTCCTGTAGCAAGTAAGGATTGGCCAGTCCCAGGCGATCTTTATGGGAACTGAACCATATAGCGTCCGCACCTGCAGTGTGTTGAGATTAAAAGTGGGAGCTAGGGTGAGTACGACTTACACAGGTTTCTCCGTTGCGATCCTCCCAACTCGCGGGGAACTCGACTTTTCCTTGCCCGGCACCCTTGTAGAACTCGTAGAAGTCCCCATTCGTCACAGGCCGCCACTCAATACGGAACGCTTTGACTTCGGCCTGTCGACTTGGGCTTTCATTGTCCCACCCAAAGATATGGTCAGCGAAATCGCAGCGTTTCGCAGGATCGGCGTCTTCTGCTTCGATGTCGTTAATACCAAGCGTAACAGTTGAAGGGCCTATTTCAACGGTTGCTACATCAGGTTTGGGTGCTGCTTGCCACTGTGCTGCAAGAGACTCCCAGTGGGGAGGAGAAAAATCGGGTGGAGGAATCGTTCCCGTCCCTGCGCGTTGAACTAGCATATACAAGAGCGTCTTGAAGCAACCTCAGTATATCAAACCAACTTCGCAAGAGCCAATGTTACCTCAACATGAAAACCTTCATGCTCAAACGTCATGAACAGGACGCGAGCCACCTTCCTAGTCAAGGAAATCTTGCCTTCAGCAATATCGCTGTAAATCTTTCTAAGGCGCTCCCTGACACGTATTTGGAAGGCCAAAATACTATGGAGTGAGGGCCAATCGTCATCTTTCGTAGGGACCACTGAATGAGGCTAGGGATAGGATTAGGCTAGACGAATGAATGGGAGTAATAAGGCGAACATGGCATTGGGTCGGGTCGTCAACATTGGGGTCAATGCCCCTCTACAATCAGGTTTAGCTGTACTTATTCTCAGCGATACGATTGCTTCGTACCTCGAAAATGTGCTGGAGATGAGAGATGAGCCGTTGATCGTGTATTTCAAATCTGAACTGACCTTAAATTCCTGAGGTTCGGTATGAGGTTCGTCAAGAAGACGAGATAGATGGATATCAAGAAAGGTTGGGATGTGACCGAGATAGAACAGACAGATGTGCCTCAAATCAATCGGCTTCTGAAATAGCATTGCAGGAGGTATCATCCGCCGTGTGACGAAGTCCCAAACAGTCCACATATTGCTCCAGTCCTTTATCGAGGGAATACCAAACTTGGCGGTGTGGCCAGACACCACCGATGGTGACTCAAGTAACGGAAACACGAATGGCGGACGTTCTAACAGCCAGAGTGAATAACGTCCCGTATTGTCTGTCCATCGCTGAATGGGCCGCAGATTGGCCTCGGTGAATAGCGTGTATGTGTCACTTTCCGAATACTAAGCTCGACGCTCGTGAGTTATCCCATATCCGATTCAAGGTGTGCAACGTACTTTGTGCGAGATTTCCATATTGATAAGTTCACCCTCCAAAAATTGAATCGGCTTGGGCGCCATCGGGGGGTTAATGTCATGCGTGTGAGTGCACCTATAGTACGCTTCATGACAACCTAATCCAACAGGCGATGGGGTTGGTCTTCAATCGCATTGATAAAGAGTACTTACGTTTGGATTCGTTAGTAGGTATTCACGTATTCCCATTTTTTTTCCGCGAACATGGACTCGTCTCCGAGTGCCCTCCCAGCGGACTTCAACCCATTCAATATGAAATCTCGAGTGAGACCCCGAGGGTCATTGTACGCCAGTTCAATATCTTTGCGATCATTATCATGATCCAAGCCGAGAAGAAGGGTATCTTTGCCGGGCTCCAATGGCAACGCCCGTAGAAACTTGGCGTCTTCTCCGCGCTTGAAGTTACCTAGCGAGGAGCCGAGGAACAGCATATGTAAGGGGGTCTGGCTATTGCCTGGTGTAGACGGAGATGTTATCTCAGTGTCTGACGAATCAGGAAAAGAAGATCCTGTCGAGGCTGGAGAGGAGTCTCGGCGAGTGCTGTCGAGCCTGTAAGACCCCAACGAGAGTGGCAACGCGCTGTCCGTAATGCTAGATTCTTGAAGGCCACCTTCCTCAATGAATTTGAGTCCAGCATCATACGTTCCAAGCATGCCTTGCGCCTCAACCTTGCCGACAAGCATAGAACCAACCTCAGACTCGCGAAGCTTCATCAAAGTGCGCTTGAGTTCACGTTCTTCAAGGTCAAGCGCGTAGTATGTTATAGGGACGACAGGTGGGGCGACAGGAACGAGATTGGTAAGCGCATGTAGAATGTGGGAAGTCTTGCGCAATGAACTATAACAAAAAAACTCCCATCAGCAGTCGTTCCGGCGTATTAAAATGACATGGAAAGCGTCATTTGCGCTAGGGGCCCAGGCGCACTCTGGGTTATATCCGCAGTGCCTTATCAGGAACATTATGTCATCGCGACAGACACGGCGAGATGAAGCAGCAAACAAAAGCACCTAGTCAAAGACACTCACCCAGCCCCGAGCTCAAGTACGACCTCTCCCGAAACAACACCTCCAGTATGCTGGTGCATGACATCCACGATTTGACCTGCGTGGTCTTGGAGAATTTGCTCCTCCGCACCAAACAGATAATATTCTGGTGCCTTAGTAGTGATATTGTCGTATAGCCTCAAGCCATGTTCGTCGTAGAGAATCATGGTGGGCAAGGTCTTCTCGTTCGTGGAAGCCATTAATCCTCTGATGATCTGCGACTGGATGTCACTGGCAGCATCGGTACTAGTAGTGGAAGTTGAGGAGGACTTATCATAGGGTCGAACATCGACGATCTGAAGAGCGTTCATGGTATCGTAATGTGAGTAGAAAGACCTCCTTGGAAAGCGGGTTCTGGAGGACCAGGGTTCCATGAGCCATCCTCTTTATAAGTCTGACGCATCGGCTATACAGGGGTTCGAGTGACTTGCGTCGATTATGTAATAATTGTTTTGGGCACCAAATCAAAGGCAACTTGTAAGGTCCGAGAACTGGCCACTAGACCCTATAAGTGTGCATGTGAGAGCTGATGGAGTAACAAAATGTACCCCTTGGCGCATCGCTGGGACCATTTCCCCATTCTGATCACACCTGATTCGAGATCTGTGATCATGGGGACCTTTAGAATGTAGCCACACTTCTCCATCATTTCGCCTGTCAAATAGCCGACCTGCTGACACGATGCGCGACTTCGGGAGCATGCCGCATGGTAGTAAACCTTTATGCGTTAGGAAGATCCTGGTGACGACCTGGTAGTGTTGTGGGCAGAACTATTTTGAAGCAGTTCCGCTGGAAGAACTGGCAGCACTTGGCAGAATCATGTTCTGCCCTGCCACATGGCAGAATGGCAGAGTCCTGCGCACAACACTACCTGTAAGGTCCTCCACAAACACGATTGATTTGAAATCGTTGGTTCGGAGGTACATGCTTCATCGGAATCCATGCGCATGTTACACGATGGTGCACAGGCGTGCCGCTTATCTCCATGTTTTGAAGACATAATTTATCACACAGAAACAATACTGATACACTCCAGATGAAAGGTGAGAGGCGCAGAATAGTAGAACAATATCACAAGCTGAAATCTGGCTTACATAGATGTAATAAGCACCTCAGCTAAAGGCTTGATATGGGAAGTAGGAATGTTGTAGATATAGCAAGAAAGGGTATCGCCTGCGGAATCCAGGCTCGGCCGACGTATTTTGGACAAATCACAAAAGATTATTGTGGCTGTTCCGCAGCGCGCATTGCATAACGACCACGTCCACTGACATGTTTTAGTACATATCGGTCACAGAAACACTGGATGGGCTTACCTTGTCTGTTTGCTGTCCCTTCCATTCTCACAGAAGCATATCAGGTTGCAATCACATTAAGCAGCATACTTAGTAAGAAGCACCCAATGATTCTATTTCAAGCTTCCTTCTCGAGGCGGGCCGCGAGCCGGGACAGCATCTCCTGCGAGCGTGGATTACGCGGAAATGATCGCCCATCGCCATTCCTGCATGGATCCACTCGTTGGGTTTGGCAAGGACAGGTGGTACTTAAAAACGACTCACCCAGTGCCACCAATAAGAAGCAGATAAATCCACCCTTGTGGCTTGCTCCATCCGAAAACTTGCGCCCAGTTCCTCCGCCACCCGACATCGTACATGCGCACGAACCTATGTGCATCACGGACCACTCTACGTTGATTGTATGATAATTCTTCCTCCATTGGAGGATCGGACAACTTCATGGACGCCGGTAACGGAGGAATATATCTCAATAGTAAGAATGGTGAGAGAGCTTCAACAGTAGTTTGGTTAGTGCTACTTTGCGATTAGCGCACGGAATAACAAGCATAAAAGTTATGCGTTTCACTTACGTGATGAGGTAGATATGGTATACCAAGAAGGAACCAACAACCAGAGTAAAAATCACGCCAGCAGCGGCAAGTAACAATTCATGAACAGGGGTAGCCTGATCCTGGACAACCATGAGTCTCAAAGATCCAGTAAACGCGTTCAAAATTCCTTACCAGAACCAGAAGTGGGTTGTTGAAAGACCACCGGACTGCGGATATAGATATGATAGTGACATATGCGGAGAAAGCGGTGATGCAAGTCAAGAAGTGAACAAATGCTGGGTATGTTCTATGTCCCTGCAAGCGAGACGTTATAAATGTATACCGCAGGCTCACTCTACCACTTACGATACATTTAGCTCCAAGCCAAGGACAATGATGATCTAGGATGGTAAGCCAGTAGCGTGGTTGCCTGAAGTGTATAAACTCACCCATCTTCAAAACACAACGGCCACAGATGCTGCAATGGTGCGCACGCTCCGGTTTAGGTACCCAACATTTCCGACAAAACTTGTCAGGACGACAGTCGTCGTCAGTATTCCCCATGGTCATCAAAGCTTCCGCGAGGCCCATATCTCCATGCTGATCGATAGGATCCTGGTCGGAAGCGTTAAAGAATACTGGACCAGGATCACGAGCTACGCAAATCATCAAGGAAACAAAGGCGAGGAATTTGAGGGTAAAAATGACCAAGAAATGAATGACGAAGGCAATGGGATTGTCCAGTGTGCGAAGATAGTGATTTACGAGCACAATAAACAACGAAGGATAGGGAGCCATCATGAGGAAAAGCAACACTGGGAATGTTTTGAGTGCGTCAATGAGGGAAACCACGCGGTGCGAGGACGTACAACATAGCGGTAGGTAATGATACCAACTTCTCCGAACCTCTGAATCAAAATCGTCATATTTGAGGGAAGTGTCTTGTCCCGAGGTATCTACCTCGAAGGAGAGTAAAGGCTGAGGCCGTGACATGTAAAACGAACGACTGGAAATTGTCCACGAACTTGATCGTTGTGCTGCGGCTGGCTTCAGACACAGTAACTAAGGGTATTTATCAATGCAGAGAAGGTGGTAGTGCCAGGTATATGATAAAAAGGAATAACACGAAGAGCTGAGAACTCAAGTACTCAGGCTCAAGAGGCTGTCCAACAAGCAGTGCCACTGGGCACCTAGTATAGTTACTATAGTAGTAGTGACTAACCCGTTCAACATATGGAAGGATAATATTCCGTACTGCCACCGGCAGTATGTGACTACTAAGCTTTACCTTTAAGAACAGAATCGAAATCTGTTTCTCTTGGACTGCGCAGGTTGACTATCGGAACACCTCGACATTTACTCATGGATAGTTTCATCAGAGGTTATCTCAACTGGTCTTAGCCAATTAGTTACCACAATAGAATCCAAATCTATTTCTCTTGGACTGCGCAGGTTCGAAACCTGCTGCAGCGCTGAACGACAGGTTCTTTTTCTATCAGAATACACCTTGACATTGATTCATGGATGGTTTCCTCAGGCGTTTATCTAACTGGTCTTAGCCAAGTGGATACCACAACAGAGTCAAAATTTGTTTCTCTTGGAGTTGGTTCAAAACCTACTGACAACATTTTTGCGGTGTATAGATCCTCGGAGGACCGACCTCCTCTTTATGTGATAGTCTTCTGTCCATGAAAGGGAACTCACCTTCATGCCCCGCGAGGGTTGTCTCGGAAACATAAAATATATTCCCGAAGTGCGTACGTGCCAAGTTCCAACCTAGATTCTCGACAGACTGACCAAAAATGTTGGGATTCACCACCAAACGAAAAATGTTAGTGAGGCTGAAAGCCTGAAGAATGCACGCGAGCTAAGGACAGAGTGAGTCTGACAGTTAGGAAAATGATGTAACCTCCTACCCTCACTGAAGCCTCATTGATGGGCACTCCTTCGGTCGTTGGCTCTTCCAATGCGACCGAAGATGACTTGAAAGCCAAGGGTGGAAGAGTTGAAAGTGGCAGACCGAGCCATATCGTTGTGATGTGTGTAGTTTGCGTGCGCTTCTGTTTTATGTCGATGTCAAAGCGGAACAGAAATTATTTACTTTCGATTACTGTAGCAAGACCCGGGCACCGGATAGAGATGTCATGTCAATGGAGAGGTCCTCGCGAAACTCTAGAACACCTCATGACGGAAAGCTCAAGACATCATACAGGAGCGGCCCACCGAGGCGTAACGGAAAAGAGGGGCCCAGCGAGAACTGAATGACAGCTTGACAAGCCCCTAGCAAATAAGGTGTCAAATAATTGTAACCCGAACACGGGTGTAGGGAGATGGGATATGAGAAACCGATCGTGTTCGACAAGAGCCTTCCTTAACTAACGTTGGGAGTCGGGGAAGACTAAATACCTCAGTAACGTTCATGTGCACGGCACCAGACATGACCCATTCTTGCGAAGACTCCAATTTAATCACAAATTCCCTCTCAAGGTCCCGCACTAGTGAGGGTGGTCACTTGTGCCAAGGTCAACCTGGAACATTAGCCGGCTGCAAGGGCATTGCTTGGTCCCATCCCCGGTTTCAACAACATACACGACCTCCTCGTATGCGACTGCTAAACATGAGCATTTCAGTCACACACGTAGTTCATGTACAAATTTGTGCTCACTCGTCTTTCAACTGAAAATCGAAAAACAAAAATCAAGATTCGATGAACAAGTCGAACCTATGGTTTAGTCAGTTAATAGGTATCAGCATAGATGAATGGCATTGCAATGCCAAATTGTTTGTCTTCAGTATCATAAACGATATAAAAGACGACAGAGAACAATACCAGGTTGTTACACAATCTACCTGCGAGGCAGGAGAGGTGGCAGGGCACGAAGCGGTACCAAAAACAGGCACGAATGGGCACAAAAGGCCCATCAGGAAGTCCCAACGTTGGCCGTCATAGGGTAAACGAAGGAAGCACATACAGTCTGTTACAGGCTGCCTCAGTGCGCGGATATAGAAGAGGCACAATGCATTAGACCCACCTACTCACCTATCACAACACACTGTACCGCTCTTGCGCGAATCCAAGCTCCACGATGGTCCCTGTTTCGGACGGGGCGGCCCTCTAACTTGGCCATGAAGTGGAGTGCTTCCCTCATACCGCGCGCGGCACTGTCGATTGTTCACATAATTATCAATGGTTGTTGGAGGTAGTAGGAGAAAGCAGCCTTAAATGATATGATGTATCTAGTCTCCCCAGGCAGACTAGATAGGAAGGCAGATATTCGTTCCTTCTTCATTATGCTGAGGTACGCTGACCACTATGCTGATGCATGCAGACTGTGATGTATCAGGGACTTCCTTCTGGATCTAGAAAGTGATGGGACTTACCAGACTACTGGAGGTAATCAGACAGCGTGGGCGAATTTCCCAAACGGACGACATGCAGCACACGGAGGCAAGTTGATTCTTCAGGAATAAGATGAAGAGCAAGGTCGAATAAACATCAGAGTAGGAGAATCTAGCCTCTGAGGAGGCTGCAGAACCAGTCGCCCATGGGCAAGACGGATCTCGGTTGAAGCTCATATACGAGATGAAGAAGAGTTTGTGCCATGTACGCCAATATCCTTAGGACACTCTGAGGTCAAAAGTCATCATAACCATTCTATCGTACACTAGATTAACATTAACATGAGTAGTAGCAGTTATCTGACCTTGCATACAATCCATCTTCCTACTGTCCCTTCCTTCGGCCGAAGGTGACCGTCTCGGCACCGCTCATTCATCCACTCCTCCAAAGAAAGACCTGATGCACACTCGGACGTCTGCTCGGTTGAAAGCAGTAAGGCATTTGGTCATCCAAGTCTGGGTCTCTTCTGAGGCTGATAGCTCCCGATATGCACTGCGCAGCACCACCCACGCCTTATCCCTCGCTTTGCTTCTCAGCCGTTCCACGAGCGCGTGCACTGCATCTTGTGATAGACGGACCAGTTCATCGTTTGTCTCGTCAGATGACTTGGAAACAGAAAGGATATGCCTGTATACATCGTGCCGCGAAAGCGCTTCAACCCTGATATAGTTAAGGGTGCGGAGACTCGTTGCTAGATTTGATATCCATGCATATGCTTCCTGATGTCCTATCGAGCACGTTGGGCGAGAGGCATGAAAGATGTTCGAAGTAGGTTTTTTGCGATGGATATCCTGCGATCAGGTGGTGGAGGAGAGATATCAGCACGGAGCTGATCGGAGGCTGGATTGATGCAGAGGTGTAGAGTTCGGGGAGGAGGTGAGAGAGAATAGAAGATGTCTGGATTGGAGAGTCGAATAGCGCGGAGAGGCAAAGAGAGATTTCGTACACTGCAGGACATCTAAACGATGATAAAACTAATGCAAGATCAAATTAACATACCTTCGATTGCAAAGGCATCACTCCGCTTGGACGCGAAGATTCCTTCTCTAAGCTTTCCTGACCAGTAAAGTTTGGAATAGATTCTTGGTAAAGAAGGAACGTGGGACTCACGAAACAAAATTAAGATGTTCTCCTGTCCATTCTTTGTCTGTTTCTCTGTCCAGAACTTGTGCAGCTGTAATCTTCATGCAGCCTCATCCCGAATGTCATCAAGCTATACCCACCTTCTCACCCACGAACACTCTGTACTGCTCTTGCACCTTGGAATCCTTCAAGCTAGCACCTAAGAAAGGTAAGCTCTAAGAATGAGTCGAGCAATTTGATCTCACGCATCCCCGCCTTGTTCGAGCCCGCTACTTCGGCTAACTGATGCAATGTGTTCCATTTGCATGTGAGGCGTGGCACCTGCTTTTGAATCTCTAACTTGAAAAGATGTGTTCACCCTTCCACGAGCATGTGGTTGCCCCCGCGTGCGGCCCTTGGCACTTCCACGGGCCGTTCTCATGTTGATTGTCAGTACCCGTGGGGTTGAATCTAGTCACGGTGGGAGTCTTCAAATAATAATGTTTGTTTGTTTGTTTGGATCTAAAGCTTTTGGTAAACAAACTGTCGCTGGTAAGGCTTAACTAAGTCACATACACGTTTGACTCACACTGAACATTTGCCATAATACAAAAGGAACGACTGTTTTACTTGTTGGTCCGCTTGGTCTACCTATGGGAGACTATCCTTGTACTGGAGTCAGTCACAGTAGCTGCATCTGCGGACATGACTAATCACGTGGTACCCAGGCGGCCTCGGTATTACTATAGTCTGATGCAAGTTAGACTACAGAGAGCCTGCAGTTAATAATTGATGTGCGTCCTATTGGTGCGTCGGTTGGGCAGCCTACACAAGTGACCCAGGCCACTTGATCTTTCTCTTGTCTTACTGGGTATACTTTATATTTAGGCGCAATCTTATGATCCGCTCGGTCACAGTGTCTAAGTATAATACTCGTAACTCGTGCCAGTGAGTCTTACAACTCTTTCGTGTTCTCCACAGTCAATATAAACTCTGGGTATATAAGTTGTTTATATAAATGTATCTCCTTATATCAAACGGAGTCTCACACTGCCGCACATCAGCTGGGTGACTGACCCGCTCTTAAACACAGATATACTATTACCCCGCATACTATGAGCAGCAGCGACGGAATAGACGCGTCTGGATCGTTTCCCGCCTCAGTTGACACAGGTAAGTAGTCCTTGGAACTTGGAGGCTTCCGCTGACTGTTGTCGTCCAGAGGACAACATACGACAAATGATTGGAGAGGACAACGATAGTCCTTCACTCGTCGAACCTGGAAGCGGGCATCCCGTTACTTCACTTTCCCCTTTGCTGCCAGCAGAAATCCTACTCCTAATTTTACAACCAGGATGGAAGCGGTGCGAGGATAGAGAAACCTGGAAAGAGATAGTGAATGTCCTGCTCAGCTGCACTCTTGTATCAAGAGCCTGGTACGAGGCTGCAAGAGCAGTTCTGTACCAGGATATCCGACTTTCCCAAGTCAACTCCCTTCGCCTATTTCTTTCCACCGTGCGCGAGAGGTTCGGCGGTCATTGTTCTGCTCGCAGCCTGCAGTTCATGTATTGTTCGCCGCATCGGCGTAACAAAAAGCAGCCAAAGGAGTATGCGACACTTGCTGGAGAGATTGTTGCGTGCTGCCCGGAACTCAGGTACCTTGCAGGAGAATGTGGCTCCCTGTGCTTCACCAACAACATGTCCCTCCCCGAGTACCCATATTTGAGGGAACTCAAAGTATCTGGGCAGAACCTCCACCTCCTTGCCCCTCTTCTATCGCGTTTATGCAATCTCAAGTCATTTGAGATGCTTCAGAGTCACAATGGCGACGATCTCCTCGAGCACTTTTCGCCGCCTCGCTTCAAGCTTTCGACTTTATCGATATCTCAAACAGAGTTGTCTCCTGGCCTGTGTAAATGGCTTGAATCCAGTTCACAGAGCATAGAGTGCTTGGAGGTGCAGGAAATAGGCGTGAGCCTGAGTCACTTGGCCAAGGTCATCGGAGGTTTTGTGAAGAAAGTCCACGTCAAAATCGTGGTTGATTCCATAGCGGACAGTGACTCGGAGACTATCTCAGCGCTATTTGGGTTCGCGGGCTTGCGGAGACTTCGCGTCGACGGATCGAAAATCAACAAAGAGCGTTTGCTCGATCTACGATTATCATTGGAGACATTCACGTTCTCTGAGGACATATTGAGCATGCGTACTGTGCTGGCGCTGCTACATGTGAATTGGCAACCCTCCTTACAATCGCTGAACGTTTATCGTATGCCAATGAGCATCTACTTCTCCGAGCAGTGGATCGCTACGGCTGCGGAATATAGGGATGTGCTACACAGCGTATGCGCTGCTCGCGGTATCCAGTTGAACTGGCTGTCACCAGAAGATTGATACCGGTAAGTGTGTCCTATAAATTCCATAATGCCGGTGCTTATACGGTTCCAAGCTTTTATCTACGTTTGTAACTACATAGGGACGATTCAACAACTTGATCCGATATCATATTGTGGGACTTACTTTCGAATCTTGTTTACATTACAGTGCTACCACTTACCATGCGCACGGTTCAACTGATTGATTATGCATGTAAATTTCATTACCAGCCTTTCACCACATACAGAACTATACAGAGTCCATATGAAACTAACCTGCCTATCTGAATAAATTGTTTAAGAGTTCAGGCCGCAGATAAGCGAGAAAGTATTCGAATCCTCCAGCGCAATGCAACCAATCATTCATACCGACGAACTCTCAAAGGCACTCCAATACCGTCCTCTCCAACAACCCGCGGGCGAGGCAAAATTCCCCTCACAATCTCGACCTGAGTATCCGGTCCATCCCGCATCTCAAACACAAAGTTCTTCATCAGAACCGACAATACCACCTGTATCGCAGTGAGTGAGTAACGTCCAAACTGGCTAATTCGTCTCAATCACCCTCATTTCGGTGATCGCAAAATCTTTTCCGAGACACGTCCTCGGGCCGTCGACAAATGTCAGCAGATGCCTATGACCTTGGACTTCCTTGGCCTTGCCACTGATGCCGTTTTCAGTCAGCCAACGATCAGGCTTGAATTCCTTTGCGTCAGGTCCCCAGATGGCCAAAGAGCGATTGATTGCCCTGATTGAGATCACCATCGATGACCCCTTCGCTATAGATATACTGTCCTTCATTTTCCCGGACTCCGTGCACACAGGTTCGCTCAAGGGAATAACGTCATCTTCGCGTGCCTGTAGATTTACTGTCAGGGTCTCTATTCACGTATAGACAAGCGTGCTCACAAGGCGAGTGAACTCGGATATTGCAGGATAAAGTCGTAGGATTTCATGGACAACCGCATCCAAGTATGGGAGGTTGGCCTTCAATTGGTCGTATGTCGGATCAGGACCAAATGCGAGCAGCTCCTCTCTGAGTCTGGTTTGGACATCGGGGTGTCGCGATAACTCGATCAGTGCCCACTGATCACCACGTGAATAGCGTGTACAGACGTTATCGGACAGTAGACTTACCGTAAGAGTGACTGCCAGCGAAGAGTCAGCTAACATAATAGCAGCGGACAAGAAATCAACTCACTTGACGTCGTTTCGTAACCCGCAAGAAGCAAGACCTTCATCTGCAGGATATCAGCTTGTAAGTCATGGCTGTGATACATGGTCTCCACGGACCTGAGCCAATACTTCATCCTCGGACATATGAAGCTCAGCTTCTTGACCTTCAGCTTTCACTGTGATCGTTGGGTCGATCAAGGGTCCACGATGAATCTCTTGGAGAGCGTACTCAGCAGTCCGATGACAGATTTTTCTTCTTCTGCCTCTTTCATATTCACATCCTTCTCCCGGCGACTACGAAGTAACAAGTCATTGGATATTTCGCCCATAGTTACGTTAAGTTTCTTCGCCAGCGTCGTCCGCTTAGTAGGTATCTTGACAATGATAGGAAACGCCGACGCGAACAGGAAAAAAAGTTGGTTTATTGCTGAGGCCTGTGAGTTGTTTCCGAAAGTATCGAAGACTTCCGTAACGCTGGCATGCTTTCCGTCGAGTGAGCCAAAATCATGGGAGAAACCAGCAATGCCAATCGTATCCAAACTGCTGTTGCGTCATTTTCGGGGTTTGTATGGTAAACATCCATCCCTTACGAGAAATGATTCATCCTTGAAGTCATTTTGATGAGGAGTGCAAGGTTTGTACGCCCAAAGCTACGCACCAGTTTTGAACTTCGATGACAGCATTCCCATCCTTGCTCGATTCTACATCGGTGTCCCATGCACTCTTGACCTTAGAGTTTCAAGATTAGATGTGTCACATTTCTTAGATTGCAAACCCTTACCTTATATGCTGAATCATAAAACACTGATGTGAGTTTCCGAATAGCTGCATTACTGAACGCCGGAGTAAGAGTCTTCCGCTGCCTAATTCGCAGGTAGTTAATCAGTCTCCGGCACGAGGACAAGATCTGGGCACTACCTTCTGTGACTCTCACCCCGAGACCATATTATGCCTCTGCCGATCTGTAAAGAGATGAGACAGACGATATTAGAAGAGGGTATTAACATACCATGTTCTCTGTTAGCGCCTGAGAAAGTGGCGTCTGCACATAGGTCCATGATTCTCGGGCATAAAAATGTGCGACGGCTCTTGGGTCAGTTAGCACGATTCTGGTCTGTCCGAAGACAGACGGAATCATGTACACTACTCCATACTCCTGCGCCCAATGTTCATACATTGTAGCACTGTCTTTAGATGAGACGAGGTCGTTCAAAACACCGTATATGAAGCTGGTACGAGGTGGACCACGGAGTTGAGTCGTCCTCAATCGCCATCGAAGTGCCCTTATCACTTTGACGAAAGTCCACAGTGCCACAAATGAACAAGCGACATTGAACGCGCCAGCTGAACGAATTGTTGTCCAGAGGCTTGATGGAGAGCCAGGTACAGCAATAGTAAGCAAGGCCTTCATTGTCGCGATGAATTCGATATTTGATCTATTGGGAGATTTATAGCGGTAGCGGCATGACTACGAAGTCCAGGAATTAATACTTAAGCCCGTTGACTGTGGAGGGGCCCATACTAGGCCGAGCTTGTGTCGGAAATGAAAGTTGTCGCGCGCTACTCGTAGGAATGCTCGGCCATTTTCAAACTCCGCGCGTGATTTCGTACTTTGAACGTTCGAACTAACCCGCAAGATAAATCATATGATTGTGCCGCGGTGATTTATCTCCTAAATCATTACTCAACCAACTTGAGGCAGTCCGCATCAATTTATTTCCCAGACTTACATTACTAGCCTGTAACATAAGAATTGAGTGGGGCTATAATCACAAGCTGCCAGTAACCAGCAGACAGGATCTCCAGACAAGCCAGGTGACAGCTCGACACAATCTTGTGTATTCAAGTTCTGAACGGAGACAATGGCTGGCGTACGTAATAAATGACACCGTCACGCCGTGGTCCTGTTTGCTGATAATTAAGCTGCGTAATGCGCATTACGTCGTACCATAATTTCCCGTGCATCAGCTGGAAAGTGACATAAGTATGTAGGACAAACTTGATACACAAAAGTCCAAGGCCGCAGATTAGAGCCAGGTGCTGACAATGGAAGCGTCCATAGCCGGTCTAACTTGAAGCGGTGGGACAGGGAATGGGCTACAGGTCATTCTCGTGGTCTCCCCCAACGGTGCAATCGCGATACTCTCTCAATGTACTCGCAGCATCCCGAAGCATTGCTTCATCTTGTGGCGGCTGGCCTGCAACTACTAGAAACGAGGGTCCAAAATATTGAGCAACTGCCAGACTCCGCCAGCAGCCAGAGTAGAAGAAATTCCCCGTGGACACTACATACTGCGAGGATGCAAAGCGTGAAATAGTGCTGTATTTTCATGTGTAAGCAAATGAACAATAAATTACATAAGCCTTAGGTAAAGAGTTAGCGCTTTAGCACTTGTCCACGACGATGACCATAGAGCCACCCTTGAATGCCACAGACAACGTTTCCCAGAAAGTCGTACAAGTTCCCCTGCGAACAGGTCTTCCAACAAGGGAAGAGCTACTTGCGCACTATCCAGCCAAGTTCACATGGCACCAGCTAAAGACTTTCGTGAATTCCGGGTACTTGTATTTTACCACCAGTATGAACAAGACGCTGACTTTGCAACGTCACTAAAGGGATCTCGGGCTGCTAAAGCGTGACAGGGCACTACAAAAGAGATATGACGTATGGTCTCTAGGGATTGTGAAAGAGCATGGCTCAATGGGTGGGTAACGTAGAGTCAGGATATAGAGATTGCTCAACAGCCTCAAGTGAACTACCTTATCAACCACCGTCTCCAGTGGGGAAAGCCGGATACTCTTTCGCTCTTACCCTCAGCACTTGATAACGATACCAGACCTAAGGACTTCTCCATCTCTTCATCCAAATCTAATCAGTCTCTCCCTCCGCTTCCCCAAGACGCACCCGAATATTTTAAAGCTGATATCCCGGTTGACTCAGATTTTCTCAGTATCATTCAGAATGACTGGCCTTACTCCGTCCCTATCGAGATCGAACACACGCTCATCTGGTCGCGAGTACCTATCTTCCATCCAGATATCATCCCAGCGGAAATTGATGCACGGATTCAACAAGATGGGCTGTGTGGGTTTACAGGCACCGACGAGCTTCCACCCTCACCATCTACCCTACCGGAATGTCTGCCTGCTCTAGCGGAGTGGGGAATCACAATGGAGAATTTAGTTCGCAGCCCCAAGGGCAGTCTAGAGGTCGAAGAGATGGTGAGGAATGCTGGAAGAGAAATAGATGGTTTTGTGAAACGAAGGTGGGTGGAGAGCGAGTGGGAAACTGCATGGTTTGTCAATCCCCCAGTGAGTAAACGAGCCTTTGACTACACTGTGTCAGACGCTGAGCATTTGCAGAGGCTACAAAGTGTTCGTGGACTAGCGCATATACACGTATTCGCAAAGAAGAAGCAACACTTATAGATTAGACCAATATTAGACGTAGAATACCCATTGTTTTATGATTTGTTATCTTTGCGAACGAGTTTCATTTGATCTACCACTATCTTCACGATATCGCGCCATTCCGTCATGGCACCGAGGCCTTTGAAAAAGAGTCAAGTTATCTGCGACGGTAAGAAATAAAAGTCGGAGCTACATACCAACGTCCCCACATGCAAGATTCTTTCCGATTGGCCCGACAACTTGGTAGCGCACAACGTCCCGGATGACGCGCAAATGTTCTGCCGTGAGTGGATGCTCGTACATGAGCGTATTCATCGCCGGGAATACGTAAGTCAGCGTCGTAGGTGCTAGCGCGCGAAGGAGAGAGGTCTAACCAAGAGGTTTGTCATCAAACACGACATGAATGCGCTGGGAAACATACTGCGAGATTGTCGCAGAGTCCGTGTGCAATCTTTGAGAGCGTATTTGCCGAGCAGGGAGCGACAAGAACAATGTCAGCCCACCTCCTCAGCTCGATATGCAGGATCGGATCTCCAATCTTGTATGACCCCTGTCATGAACGTTGAGACGGCCAAGCTCTTCTGAAAAGCGTGTGTATTTACCGACCACTCGTCCTCATCAGTCCACACGCGGGCTCCTGCCTTGAGGACATCTGCAGGGTCGTAAAACGCGAGCGATTCCTTGGTCGCAACCACTTCTACTTTGACATTTTGGTACTACGTTTGTACACAACATGAGCAAGGGCAGTATTCCAGGACAGGGGACAGACTTGGAGAAGCAGTGAGACGATGAGAGGAGCTTTGATAGATGCTACGCTTCCAGTCGTTATGAGCAACACATGGTTGTGATTTGGGAGACGCTCCGTTTCAGCAATAAATTGGCGAGTCACCATGGGTGAACGTCCGAGAGTGAAGTTATTATTACGAATAGTTTTGTAAGCTGTTATCGTTTATTTATTGGCTTTAATTTTATTTATACTAAGCTAATGGGTCGCGTGATTCCCAGCGTCGTTGCGAACGACGTGATCCTTGTTTGAGTCTGACTCAAATATTATCCACTCTGAGTGGGCGTGATTTGTGCTGGTCGTTGGCAGCCGTGAATCTGATCAGTGTGTTTTTTCACGTGTCGGGGATTGTTAATCCCTTTTTCAGGCTCCGTTACTCCTATGGTGGAGGCTTGCTTAGCGAGCGACTCTGGTTAGATTTGGTTTGCCCCCTTTTCCCGTCACTTCGCTAGGTGAGCTATTCGTTAGATTGTGCTTGTGTACCATCAGGATTCAATATTCAATATTCAGTAGTAGGCCGTTCTTCGAGACTTCGTTTCAAATCCTCTCGAATTTCAACTCAACGTGAACAGATCATGCATGATATGATCAAGAGCGGTGACAAACTTTCACTTGTCAAAACCAGTCGACAGGCTTCTTCACCACATCTACCAACTGAGATCCTGTCTCAGATCTTGATTTCACTAACACTATTGACACAGTGGACTTCCAACACTTGGAGAAAAATGATGGATGTCCTGCTCAGCTGCTGTCACGTATCAAAAACCTGGTGTGAGGTCGCAAGAGAAATTCTTTATCGGTGTATCCAACTATCTCAGATTGAATCCCTTCGCCTACTTCTGCGCACCGTGCGCAGCGACAGCTTTGGTGGCCTTTGCCCTGCTCACGCCCTCTATTTCAAGTCTCGTTTTTCAACTGACAAAGAATTTGCGACACTCGCTGGAGAGATTATTGCCTGCTGCCCGAACCTCATGTACCTGACAGGAGATCATAACCCCCTGTGTTTCACCAACATCATGGCCCTTCCTAAGTACCCATTCTTGACGAGGCTCAAAGTATCTGGGCAGGACTTACAATTCCTTGCCCCTCTCCTACCTCATCTATGCAATCTCGAGTCCTTCGAGATGGAAGGAAGCTACGGTGATGTTCATGTTCCCGGACTTTACTTTCCCCCGCCTACCTTCAAGCTTTCGAACATATCGATATCTCGGACAGAGTTATCTCCCAGCCTGTGCAAATGGCTATTCTCATCCAGTTCCGAAAGTATCGAGTCCTTAGAGGTGGAGGAAGTAGGTGCGAGCTCGTGTCATTTGGTCGAGGTCATTGGGGATTCTGTGAAGAAGCTTCACGTCAAAACTAAGTCTCGTTGTCTACCGACGAACGACTCAGAGGCCATCAAAGTGCTATCTGGGTTGACAGGACTGCGAAGCCTTCGCATCGACGGATGGGGTCTAGAACCAAAACCTTTGCTCAATTTACAATCATCATTGGAGACATTGGCGTTCTCCAACTCTGTCGCGTGTAATGTCCTGTTCCTGCTGCAGTCGGGTTGGCAGCCCTCTTTACAGTCGCTGGACATGTATTATGAGCCAGGCTCCCCCGTGAACTCCTGGATCTCGGCCATGGTTGAATTCCGGGGGAAACATGAGCTGGCGAGAACCTGTGCTACTCGTGGTATCCAGTTAAACGAGATTCATTCAATATACAGGCCTCCTAGTGATTTGGTACCAGTATGTGGGTTCGAGAAATTCTTGACATATTGACGGTGTGTTTGCATACGACTGCAAGCTTTTGTTTCATCACTTGCATACATTTTAACTTCGGGCAGAAGATCGTTGGCCCTGGTGTTGGTTTTCCTTGTATCCCATGTCTTGTCAGTACGATATGCAGTTACTTTGCTGAGTATCACATCATAGTCGCATGTGGGCGAGCAGATTACTTCGTAATTATCAAACACCCCGGACAACCGCATGGACAATATTCAAATTGATCCTCGTGAAGCGCTGGGTTACTACCTTAGGTTCTGAATCACAAACGAACATATGCGCGAAGTGCAAGTCTTCTATCCTATCGGGAATCACTGCGGAAACGAGAAAACGACCAGACCCTATCTGGACCTGGTTGAACTGTCTGGACTCTGCCTGTACACAATCCGTACCTTATAGACTATCTGTACTCGAACCAGACGTGGAGAATTTGATGGTCGCAAATGTTTGACTTTGGAGAAAACAGGACCAACTTGAACGGATAGAAGCAATACGTGGTTTGGCAGTAGAAGGAATAGCAAGGATGGCATATACAGAACTACATAGTGCTCATATTACAATAGCAATCCTCTTCCGATATGAATACAACGGTTCCAGTCGAGAATAAGTGACGAAAAATTACTGGTGAAGTGCAACCAATCATTCGTACCGACGAACTCTCAAAGGTACCCCAATACCAGCCTCTCCAACAACCCGTGGACGGGGAAAAATTCCCCTCGCAATTTCGACTTGAGTATCAGGTCCATCCCGCATCTCAAACACGAAGTTCTTCACCAGAACCAATAAAACCGTCTGCATTGCAGTGAGTAACATCAAAACTGGCTGATTCGAATCACTCACCTTGAATTCTGTGACTGCAAAATCCTTTCCAAGACACGTCCTAGGGCCGTCGACAAATGTCAGTAGATGCCTATGACCTTGGACTTCCTTGGCCTTCCCAGTGATCCCGTCTTCAGTGAGCCAACGATCAGGCTTGAATTCCTTTGCATCAGGTCCCCAGATGGCCGATGAGCGATTGATTGCCGCGCCTGGTATCGTGATAAATGTCCCTTTTCCTATGGATATACTGTCCGTCATTTTCCCGGACTCCGTGCGTACAGGTTCACTCAAGGGAATAACGTCATCTGCCGCTGCCTGTAGACCTATTGTGAATATCTATTCGCATGTAGACATGCATACTCACAAGACGAATGAACTCTCCCACCGGAGGATGGATGCGCAGAATTTCATGGACAACGGCATCCAAGTATGGGAGACTGGCCTTCAATTGGTCATATGTCGGATCAGCGCCAAACGCAAGCAGTTCCTCTCTGAGTCTGGTTTGGACATCGGGGTGTCGCGATAGCTCGATCAGCGCCCACTGATCATCATATGAATAGCGTGCACAGACGTAATCACGAAGTCAACCTACCGTAAGACTGACTGTCGATGAAAAGTCAGTGTGATAGCAGCGGACAAAAAACCGACTCACTGGATATCGTCTCATAACCCGCGATAAGCAAGGTCTTCATCTGCAGGATGTCAGTTTTCACAAATAATGGTTGTGATACATAGTCTCCACGGACCTGAGCCACTACTTCCTCCTTCGACATACGAAGCTCGGCATCCTGGCCTTCAGATTTAACTGATGGCCACGTTAATCAAGAGACCACGATGAATCTCTCGGAGAGCGCACTCAACAATCCGATGATGGACTTCTCCTCGTCTCTCCCGCTCATATTCACGTCCTTTTCTCGGCGGCTGCGAACCAATAAATCGTTAGATATTTCTTCCATGGTTTCGCTAAGTTTCTTCATCAGATTGCTCCGCTTGGTGGGCATCTTGGTGATGATAGGAAATGGTGATGCGAGCAGGCGAAGAACTTTGTTCACTGTTGAGGCCTGTTGGTTGTTCCCGAAAGTATCAAACACTTTGGTCACACTGGCGCGCTTTCCATCAAGCGAGCCAAAATCATGGGAGAAACCAGCAATGCCAATCGTATCCAGACTGATAGTGCGTCAGTTTCAAGACGTCAATGGCAAAATATCTTCGCGTACGATATATGACTCATCCTTTGAGTCGTTCGATTAGGAATGACACTTGACAAGCCAGGAAAGCTACGCACCAGTTCTGAACCTCGATGACAGCGTCGACATCTTTGCTCGATTCTATAGCAGTATCCCATGCACCTTTGGCCTGTAAAGTATCAAGTTCAGACTCGGAGATGCTGCATTTCCCACATCGCAAATGCTTACTTTGTATGCTGAGTCATAAAACACTGATGTGAGTTTCCGAATCGCTGCATTGCTGAATGCTGGTGTGAGGGCCTTCCGCTGCCTAATTCGCAGGTAGTAGATAAGTCGCTGGCGCGAGGACAAGAGCTGAATAGTACCTCCTGTGGTCTTCACCCTGAGACCATAATAGCCCTCGGCCCATCTGACAAGAGATGTCAGACGGACAAGATAAGATGATGTCATTGACATACTGATGCCTCCATAAGTACCAATGCAAGGGGCGTCAGCACATATGTCCATGTCTCTCGGGCGTAGAAATGTGCTATAGCTCTTGGGTCGGACAGTACGATTCTAGTCTGTCCTAGGACACCCGGAATCATATACGCAACCCCATATTCTGTCGCCCAGCGTTCATACATTTCAGCACTATCTTGGGATGAGGCGAGGTCGTGCGAAACACCATATATGAAGCTGGTGCGAGGAGGACCACGCAATTGAGTCGTCTTCAATCGCCAGCGAAACGCCCTTGAGAGTTTGACAAAAGCCCATAATGCAGCAAATGAACAAGCGACATTGAATGTGCCAACCGAGCGTACGGTTGCCCAAAGACTTGATGGAGAGGGTAAAGGGATTGTAGATATGTTCATCGTTGCTGTTTGATTCGAAGTGGGAGATGTTGAGTCTGTGGCCGCTGGCAACTATGAGAGGCCTACGTACTTGGGCTCTGTACGTACAACCTAAGCCTGGAGCGGTTTATTTATGTCCACACCGTGACAAGAGACAAACTTTGGTTCAAGTGACTATGCACCGCATCTGCCAACCTATCGTATCTCAGCTTCTCTGATTGATTATTAATGTTATGAGTATTTAAAGCTTGTGGGGTTCATCCTGCGGAACTCACTTACAGATAAAGCTTGTGGGATGTTCTTCTAGCTGGCGGTTCGTGTCCACTCCGTCATGCTCTGTATCGGTGTCAATATTGTCTGCTGCGTCATGCTGTGCAGCAAGCTCGAGTACCATGCGGCCGAGTCCTTCAAGTTCGTCAGCAACTCCCAACCATTGATGATGTTTCCGAACAGATTTACCATCCTCACGAGAATAGTCTTTTCTTAGTGGAGGGTCGACCAGGATGAGGAAAGACTTTTTGGTGAAAGCGTTATTCTCCGCAAATATTGCGAGCACGCGGAGACATCGTGTTGATCGTTGGCAGCAGTGCTCTGCGCAATCGTGTATGACCGTGTACGCACAGGTTACCGCATGTTCAGAACTGATGACGCTGTTAATATTTACTTCAAAATTCAGCCATTTTCACCGCGCGCCGACCTTATTCGAGAAGCAACAGCTACTAGATCATCTGCGATGGACGGTGAATTGCAAACAGTGTCCTAGCTTTGAGACTTGCTTACGGGCCTATTTTCAATAGCTGCCAAGGTCTCACTGTCTCTCGCACAGTTCTGGATCTCACAACTGATCCTTTTGCTCATGGTCAACTATATACCGCTTCGTCCCACATCAAAAGACGTCGAGATACGGTATGCTTATTTTCAAGGGTCAAACAGAGAGAAAGATAGTGTACAAATGTCTGCTTTTGTAGTGAAATGACATCAGTGTGCCAATAAAAAGCAACGAGCGAAGGTCACCGCGCGCTTGTATTTCATATGCATGTAGTAGCTTAAAGATTTGCAGTAGAAAAAGTGTGATGCACGAGATGTGGGGGACAGTGCACGAACTGGTGGTAACTAATAGCATCAATCGCACATCCCTCTTCTTGAATACAATCCAAGGGTTTCGGCCGCGAATAAGTGGGAGACAATATAATAAAATTGTCAGTGCAGCGCAACCAATCATTCATACCGACGAACTCTCAAAGGTACACCAATACCATCCTCTCCAACAACCCGTGGACGGGGCAAAATCCCCCTCGCAACTTCGACTGGAGTATCAGGTCCATCCCGCATCTCAAACACGAAGTTCTTCACTAGAACTGATAAAACCGTCTGTATCACAGTGAGTAACGTCAAAGCTGGCTGATTCAAATCACTAACCTTGAATTCTGTGACTGCAAAATCCTTTCCAAGACACGTCCTAGGGCCGTCGACAAATGTCAGTAGATGCCTATGACCTTGGACTTCCTTGGCTTTCCCACTGATCCCGTCTTCGGTCAGCCAACGATCAGGCTTAAATTCCTTGGCATCAGGTCCCCAGATGGCCGAAGAGCGATTGATCGCAGCGCTTGATATCGTGATCAGTGTCCCTTTCGCTATCGATATACTGTCCGTCATTTCCCCGGACTCTGTGCGCACAGATTCACTCAAGGGAATAACGTCATCTGCCGCTGCCTGTAGATCTATTGTGAATATCTATTCGCATGTAGACATGCATACTCACAAGACGAATGAACTCTCCCACCGGAGGATGGATGCGCAGAATTTCATGGACAACGGCATCCAAGTATGGGAGGCTGGCCTTTAATTGGTCGTATGTCGGATCGGCGCCAAACGCAAGCAGCTCATCTCTCAGGCTGGTTTGGACATCGGGGATGTCGCGATAGCTCGATCAGCGCCCACTGATCATCATATGAATAGCGTGCACAGACGTAATCACAAAGTAAACTTACCGTAAGACTGACTGTCGATGAAAAGTCAGCCAATATGACAGAAACAGACGAGAAATCAACTCACTAGATGTCGTCTCATAACCAGCAAGAAGCAAGACCTTCATCTGCAGGACGTCAGCTCGCAAATAATGGTTGTGATACATATCCACGGACCTGAGCCATTACTTCCTCCTCCGACATATGAAGCTCGGCGTCCTGGCCTTCAGATTTAACTGATCGTCGCGTTAATCAAGTGACTACGATGAATTTCTCGGAGAGCGCACTCAACAATCCGATGATGGACTTCTCCTCGTCTCTCTCGCTCATATTCACATCCTTCTCACGGCGGCTTTGAATCAACAAGTCGTTAGATATTTCCCCCATGGTTACGCTAAGTTTCTTGAACAGATTCGTCCGCTTAGTGGGCATCTTGATAATGATAGGAAACGCTGACGCGAGCAGGATGAAAATTCGGTTCACTGCTGAGGCCCGTTGGTTAGCTCCGAAAGTATCAAACACGTCGGTCACGCTGGCTCGCTTTCCATCGAGCGAGCCAAAATCATGGGAGAAACCAGCAATGCCAATCGTATCCAGACTGATAGTGCGTCAGTTTCGAGGCGTCAATGGCAAAATATCTTCACGTACGATATATGATTCATCCTTTGAATCGTTTTGATTAGGAATGACACGTGACAAGCCAGAACAGCTACGCACCAGTTCTGAACCTCGATGACAGCGTCGCCATCTTTGCTCGATTCTATAGCAGTATCCCATGCGCCTTTGGCCTGCCAAGTACCAAGATCAGATATGCTATATTTCTCACATCGCAAGCCCTTGCCTTGTATGCTGAGTCATAAAACACTGATGTGAGTTTCCGAATCGCTGCGTTACTGAATGCTGGCGTGAGGGCCTTCCGCTGCCTAATTCGCAGGTAGTACATAAGTCTCTGGCGCGAGGACAAGAGCTGAACGGTACCTCCTGTGGTCTTCACCCTCAGACCATAGTAGCCCTCTGCCGATCTGACATGTATGTCAGACGGACAAGGTAAGACGATGATGCTAACATACTGATGTCTCCAGAAATGCCAACGAAAGGGGCGTCTGCACATATGTCCATGTCTCTCGGGCGTAGAAATGTGCTATAGCTCTTGGGTCACACAGCACGATTCTAGTCTGTCCAAGCACGCTTGGAATCATATACGCCACCCCATATTCTGTCGCCCAGCGTTCATACATTCCACCACTATCTTCAGATGAGGCGAGGTCATGGGAAACGCCATATATGAAGCTGGTGCGAGGCGGACCGCGCAGTTGAGTCGTCTTCAATCGCCAGCGACGGACCCTTAGGACCCTGATGAACGCCCATAATGCAACAAAGGAACCAGCGACATTGAATACGCCAACCGAGTGTACGGCTGTCCAGAGACTTAATGGAGAGGGTACAGAGATGACCTTCATAGTTGTGTGTAAGTCGAAGATCTATTATGAGATTTATAGCCGTTTCTGTGGCAGCGGCATGGCTACGAAGTTGAACGGCTTTGTGCAGGCACAGGACGAACTATCGACTGTGAGAGTGTCCCAGTACCGTTGTGTCTTGTCAGCAAGGACTATTCATAGAAGCCGATACCTGTCACGGTGTCTGGATTGAAATGGTCAAACACTACTTGGACCTCAGTGGACAAACTAGTCGGTCTGCGAGAGTGAGGCTTAAAAGGATACCGGTGGAATGATTGAGCGGCAGCCCATTCAAGCCTGAACGTGATACGTCTGGCTGAATGTTGCAAGCACTGTAGTACTATTTCACTCGGTCCAAGTTGATTAGGTCCTGACGGAGTTCGAAAGCCCTAGCGGGACGCTTCGGGCCGGCGATTTTTTACATCACCAGCATCCTGTCATGACTCAGAAGCGCGGGGTGTTAGTACTAACTTGGGTTCCGCTCCATCCACTCGCACACCAACATGCGCGAAGTGCAAGTCTTCTATCCTATCAGCTCGAGGGAAGGACGATTAAACAGCTTGAGTAAATACTTTCCATTACAACTTGGTACATTTTTGTGTCACAGTGCTAGGTGAACTTCAGGTATGAGCGGACAAAATATTTAATTTCCTTTCACCTGCTTGTCACCAGCCTTCAAATTCATCGCGTATACAGAGCTATACAGTGCTGATATTACAAGTGCACGTGCCTCTTCTGATCTGAACACAACAGTTTCAGTGAGGAATAAGTGATACTAGAAAACAGAGTAAACTTGCTAGTGCAGCGTAACCAATCATTCATACCGACGAACTCTCAAAGGCGTTCCAATACCATCCTCTCCAACAACCCGCGGACGGGGAAAAATTCCCCTCGCAACTTCAACTTGAGTATCAGGTCCATCCCGCATCTCAAACACGAAGTTCTTCACCAGAACCGATAAAACCGTCTGCATCGTAGTGAGTAACATCCAAAGTAGCTGATTCGAATCACTCACCTTGAATTCAGTCAGCGCAAAATCTTTTCCAAGACACGTCCTCGGGCCGTCGGCAAATGTCAGAAGATGCCTGTGACCTTGAACTTCCTTGGCCTTCCCGATCACGTCTTCAGTCAGCCAACGATCAGGCTTAAATTCCTTCGCGTCAGGCCCCCAGATGGCAGAAGAGCGATTGATCGCCGCGCCTGATATCGTGATCAATGTCCCTTTCGCTATACATATACTGTCCGTCATTTCCCCGGACTCCGTGCGCACAGGTTCGCTCAAGGGAATAACATCATCTGCCACTGCCTGTGGACCTATTGTGAGTGTCTATTCACACGTAGACATACACACTCACAAGACGACTGAACTCATCTAGCGGAGGATGGAGTCGTAGAATTTCATGGACAACGGCATCCAAGTATGGGAGATTGGCCTTTAATTGGTCATATGTCGGATCCGCGCCAAACACAAGCAGTTCCTCTCTGAGTCTGGTTTGGACATCGGGACGTCGCGATAGGTCGATCAGCGCCCACTGACTGTCACATTAATAGCGTGTACAGACGTTATCGCACAGTAGGTTTACCGTAAGACTGACTGTCGACGAAAAGTCAGCCAATATGATAGCAGCGGACAAGAAACCGACTCACTGGATGTCGTCTCATAACCTGCCACAAGCAAAACCTTCATCTGCAGGATATCAGCTCGCAAATAATGACTGTAACACATTGTCTCCACGAACTTGAGCTACTACTTGCTCCTTCGACATACGAAGCTCGGCATCCTGGCCTTCGGATTTAACTGATCGTCGCGTTAATCAAGAAACCACGATGAATTTCTCTGAGAGCGCACTCAACAATCCGATGATGGACTTCTCCTCGTCTCTCTCGCTCATATTCACGTCCTTTTCTCGGCGGCTGCGAACCAATAAATCGTTAGATATTTCTTCCATGGTTTCGCTAAGTTTCTTCATCAGATTGCTCCGCTTGGTGGGCATCTTGGTGATGATAGGAAATGGTGATGCGAGCAGGCGAAGAACTTTGTTCACTGTTGAGGCCTGTTGGTTGTTTCCGAAAGTATCAAACACTTTGGTCACACTGGCGCGCTTTCCATCAAGCGAGCCAAAATCATGGGAGAAACCAGCAATGCCAATCGTATCCAGACTGACAATACGTCAGTTAAAGGTGTCAATGGCAGAACATCTTCGCGTACGATATATGATTCATCCTTTGAGTTGTTTTGATTAGGAATGACACTTGACAAGCCAGGAAAGCTACGCACCAGTTCTGGACCTCGATGACAGCGTAGCCATCTTTGCTCGATTCTATAGCAGTATCCCATGCACCTTTGGCCTGTAAAGTATCAAGATCACAGATGCTGCATTCCCCACATTGCAAGTCCTTACCTTGTATGCTGAATCATAAAACACTGATGTGAGTTTCCGAATCGCCGCATTGCTGAATGCTGGTGTGAGGGCCTTCCGCTGCCTAATTCACAGGTAGTAGATAAGTCGCTAGCGTGAGGACAAGAGCTGAAGAGTACCTCCTGTGATCTTCACCCTGAGACCATAATAACCCTCTACCCATCTGACAAGAGATGTCAGACGGACAAGGTAAGATGATGACGTTAACATACTAATGTTTCGAGAAGTGCCAACGAAAGGGGAGTCTGCATATATGTCCATGTGTCTCGGGTAAAGAAATGTGCTATAGCTCTTGGGTCGGACAGTACGACTACAGTCTGCCCGAGGACGCTCGGAATCATATACGCTACCCCATATTCCATCGCCCAACGTTCATACATTCCCCCACGATCTTGAGATGAGGCGAGGTCATGCGAAACACCATATATGAAGTTGGTGCGAGGCGGACCGCGCAGTTGAGTTGTCTTCAATCGCCAGCGAAGGACCCTTAGGACTTTGGCAAAAGCCCATAATGCGACACATGAACAAGCAACATTGAATGCGCCAACTGAACGTACGGTTGTCCAGAGAATTAATGGAGAGGGCACAGGGATATGGGATGTTTTCATCGTTGCTGTTCTATTCAAAGTGGGATCAATTGGGAGATTTATAGGACGGGTTTTTGTGTCTGCTGGCGGCCATCAGAAAAACCTTCCAATATAAACGTGGACTTTGGTTCTGCATAGTAGTACAGCCAGCAAAGTCGAAATTGAAATTGGAAGAAAGTCCTGAAGCTTGAAGATCTAATGGTCAAATCCGAGCTTCCTCCGCATCCGCCCGTAATGTTTCAGGCTATATTGTCATATTGAAGCATGAAGGTATGTGATAAGAGACACACCTTGATGCACAATGTGTCTAGTTCCCCGACGTCTGTAGCCTGATGCTTCATGAAGCATGCAGCCTGTGTCTCTGCGCTCAGTGCGCTGAAGCTTCACGCTTTTCCCACGACGCTTCGGATCTTTGATTTCACCCTGGCGCAGCCTCTTCCCGGCTTCTTACCTCCCTTCCTGGCTTTCCCTCTTGGCTTCTGTATCAGTGCTATACTCTTTCTCCTGCCAGTAGTGTGGGGGGCAAAACTACTTGGCTTTAGTTTTGCCGGTTATAACCGGCAAAACTGGCAAAACCGGTTGTTTTGCCAGGGTGGCAAAACTTGGCGCGCTTAGCTAGGTTATGTAGACTATATGTATGACATTCCTAATGGTGGCATCAATATTAATGTTGCCTCATCCCAGCTGTCACCCTCGCCATTGTAATTAACCACCTCAATCTCATCTAGAACAGTCTGTGGTTGTTCAACCCGATCCAACAGGATCCAACTCGTCAAAATCGAAAGCATTTCCCACGAGAACTTCAACTTCGTTAATGCTCTGAACTTCTTCAGTCCTTTTCAACTCTTCGAGAGCTGCAAATTCAGCGGCAATGTCGTCAGGTGAGATACTCTCTAGACCAGTGAGAAGGTCATCTGTATTGTGAGGCTCAGTCGAGAGCAGAGGTGCTCATGCGAAGGATGCTTCAAGATCCTGTGGAGTCTCGACAATCTCTTCACGAGTGTGTATGTGAGCGACGGCGGGTGGACTTCCCAGCCTCTGCAGCTCTTACAGCGTTGTGGTGTCGAAGGTTTGCATGAATTTTGCCGAGTGTTTCAAATGTGTCAACTAAGAGATTACACCGACCATCTTACTTTAGGGATGTCATTTTGCATGTTCTCTTGAATTCAAACTATGTTATCAGAGAGCTAGATTACATCTCCACGAGTCTTGGATATCCTGGAGTTGTACCAAGTTTTGCCACCCCCCTTTCGCGTGAGTTCTGCCGAGGACCGGGCACAACCAGTTTTGCCGAACCGGTTGGCAAAACTCGGTAGTTTTGCCAACAACACTACCTGCCAGCGCTTCCTGGCTTCTCTCCCTACCTTCGAATTCCTGTCTTCTCTGGTTTGTTCCTGACCTGCCAAGTCACTACCTCCCGCATCCGACCGGCTATTAATATTGCCACGGCTGCCTACCCTTTGGTAGCTGCTTCCAGCTGGCTGCTGTCCGCACATCACGACCCGCAGTGACCCCCAGCAGCCGCCCACGACAGGGCCCCAGCGCCCGCCCGCTCCAAACGGACATTGGCAACTCCTCACAGTCCATCACAGCCTCTCGCTACCTCCTACCACTGCACCCCTTCCCAGACCGCTACAAGTTGACAACTACTTGCTAGTATCACACTCTACAAGTTGGAGTCTGCATTATTTCCCTTAGGTTTAATCACAATTCACGACACTGACTGCACTCCGCACACCCATATACGCATTCTGTTGTGTGGACCTGGTCCTCAGTGTACTTTTTCCTACTACCCATGGCGCTTGCTGTGCTCCTTACATGCCTATGACACACCTGCTGCTTCCTCACATGCACGCCTTGCATATTTCATATTTCACATGCGAGCACGCAAATTGTAACTAGTATAAATTCATTTTGTAGATACATTTTTACATGTCATTGTAAATTTGTAATATACTTGCTGGATGAGAAAAAATTGCAGCGAGGACTTGATGTGTTTTAATAGTATAGGACCCTTAGGCCTTAGGAATTTATTGTTTGACCTATGATACTGTATGTAGTTGTGAACGCAGACCGTCAACAGGTTTGGCACTTGATCTATCTGTCCCGAAGTGTCCGTGCGCGCAGTGATTGAAATGGTCAAAGTGCTATTACATTTCACATAAGTCACATGCACAATCTACGATAACACTTTCCAATGATTTTCTAATGGCATTCATTGCTTTCATGCCTAGCTCGTTTCAATGTCTTCTGTCTGGTGAATAGTGAGACGTCGGTAGGAGTGCACGCGCTAGAACACAAGGTACGATCTCAGTTTCTCATAAAGAACTATTATTACATCAGGGAAAACCTCCTTCACGAAATCAAGGTAATTCCAGCGAATTTCAGGGAATTCCTTGTAATTCCATTGAAATATAAGTAAACGAGATTATCCAACTCCAGTCGGAATTCCTTTGAATTACTTTGAATTTTCCGTCGTTTTCCATTAATTATTATAAATTATCTTGAATTCAAGGTACACGAATATCAATTACATTGTATCAAACGGAAATACCATCGAAAGACGTCAAAAAGATCAGCGGACTCGAACAAAGCACCAGTATGTACAAAGATAGAAGCGACTGACTCGAGATTAATCTTCACCCATTGCGTCGAGATCAAGGTAATCGCAGGTGTCCAATGAACCAGCGGGCTCCGAGCTCTCTACTGCGCTAATGTTGAATTAGTTAGAGTGCATGACAAATAGCGCACAAGTAAGACATACCTGACTGCCTTGTAGAGACGCGCCATCAGTACATGTACTTCTTTGACTACCATCAAAGATGCGCGTGGGAGTCGCTTGGTGAGCCTTGTAAACATACTGTAACGGCACACACCGAAAGGAAATAGTATCATGGCCACCTATATAAAAAAAGCGCTCAACATGAGAAGTTTGAGAACCACTGCGTCGCGATCCACTTGAGTCAGAATAATCTGTACAAATGATCATTGAGCGGCGGGAGAATAAGATGACATAAAAAGAAAACATACTTAGGCTGCACAAGACAACATGCCCACCGTTCCGCTCATTCGTTTCGTGAACAGCACGGGCCGATTACGTGCCACATTAAGTGATGTCCTCCCTCAATCTCGTAAAGATAAATGATAACTTGTTCACGTACAGCCGGATTCCACGTAGAGTCGACCTATTCGACAGAAGGTGCAGGTCGCCGATCTATTTCATCACACTCGTCGACGAAGGGAAGCAGGACCCAAGTAGAGGTTCAGATGGTAGCTCAAAATGACGCTGATATAGAGGTCGAGGAAGGGGATTGTTCATTTCACTGTCGACGCAAGCCCAGTGCCATCTTTGCATATGGATGTACCTGTGGAACTAGATTAGTTCAGTTCCAATTGAGAGCAGGGTCCATACATCCGCAATCTTCCCAATAACATCGTCGAATCTCCTGAGGGTTTTGAGATATGTCCTGGAAACTGTCAGCAGCATCGAGATCCGCTTGTGCGTCTTGGCCGTCAGACACCACATTTATCGCAAGTCCCAAAAGTGGATGCCTGTTGTGCATCCCCCAGTACACAGTCAGTGTCAAGTAAGTAGGTCAAAGGATGAGGAGACAAGTGTAGACAACCCAAAACAACCACAATGTAAAGCAGAAGCCACATAGAGGGGTTGCAAGAAGCAAGCGAGACATGTTGAAAATTGCACATTGAAAAGTTCAACCGTGGGAACCGATGGGACGTGCGTCTTGATTAGTAAATATTGGACTTTGAAAGTTTTTGAAACTTCGCATGTCATCTCAGAGTCGACAACCACCGCAATATCATAAAGTAGTACTGTCGCTGTCTTATGGTGCGTGCCTTTGGTACGAACATCTCATCTAGCAGTGTTATACTAAGATGCTCACATCATAAACTATGTTTCAGATCAATATTTTCCAAGTTCTTGTTTAAAACTCAATGTGCACAGTGACCAGCCCAATTCGGATGCACAAAATCTATCTTCACACCTATTGTTCCATACCTGATCCTTAATCAGATTCCTCTCAGTGGTGAGGAAGCGTTGTATCTCACCATCGGACACATTCTCGGCCCTCGCAAGTCTGTTTCGTCTTCACGCTGACAAGTCAAGCTTCAAATGCATTATTCCTGAATCCCTGCTGGACCTGCAAAACCATCTGCTCATGTGGAATGGTTCACACCATGGGCTGTACAAAGTTTGCCACTTGATTCAGCATGGAGAGTGTCTTGCAAGTGTCGATATCTGCAGGAGTGCTCATCTTATTCTGAATTTCGGTACAGTAGCACCTCGTGAATCGAGTAGTACCATTCTGGAGTGCTGTTCCGCCTTCTTCGTAAACTTGTTCAGTGACATGCACGCTTGCTTAACTATCGTCTGAGCAGTACAATGAAATTTCTTGAAATACCTTCGAATACGAGTAGTTTACCGAATTCCCTGGATTTTTATGTGATTTTTTGAAATTTCGTCGATTTCGCAAAGGAGGTTTTCCCTGATGTAACAAACTCTGTACCTACTAGTAGAACACAAGGTACGCTACGGTCTCGTCAGTACAATATTTCGAACACGAGAACGAACACTAAGTTCTAACTCACATCTCAGTTTCTTGTAAAGATGTAACTGCGCTGGAGCTGGTCCTTTTAAGGTGAGTGGTATAGTAATGGAAAATATTTGTATCACTGTGTAACATATTGCAGGGCACGAGCCGATGTCAACACGTCGCTCATCTGCGCCCATTTTGGCTTGAGCTCGGACCTATCACTCTCCCGCCTCGTCTATCCCAGATCCTGTGAGTACGAGCTGTTACTCCACCCCCAGAGCGACACGAAACCCCACACATGTTCCACAAACCTTAATGCCGGCTGCACCAAACCCCATGTCATCAGTGCCTATCTTAGCGTTCTCACCACTAGTCTTGCCATTGTCATCACCGACACCACCAGCACCACCCAGTGCACCAATTTCAACCCCCATTTGATTCCAGCACCCGCTGATGTCATGCACACACACCCAGCACACGCCAGCAAAGGCTGGTGTGGCTTGAACAGATGTGGACACTGTCTAGTGCTGCCGTGGTCCGGTTCGGTCCGGTTCAGAGGGTCCTCGACGAGAACCGAGAACCGAACCATGGTCTGGTTCTACAAAATTGTTGAACCCAGAACTGGACCATCGAGAACTGTTCTCAACGGTCCGGTTCGGTTTTTTTCTGGTCCGAACGTGAACCGAACCGTAAATTTTTCAAACATAAAATTTTGACACAGTACTTCTATATAACTGAGTAGCTAGTCCAACTACTTAGCTGCATGCCCCTCTGCCTCTACCGTTGAAGTGGATTGCAGTGCAGAGTCAATGACCAGGGCCAAGAAGTGTGGAGATTTGTGAGATGGGAAGAGGGTCTGCAAGGGCAGGTGACAATGGACAAGTGCATGTAAGCCCGCTTGGGGTTGGCACATGTGGAGAGGATGCAATCACATAACTTGTACACCTCCGTTCCTGGTAGCAGCGAGCTCATCAGCTTGAGCATCAGCTGTACCCGATCGCGTGGATCCTTGTCTTCATCGTCGACGATAAATTTCATCATCGTAGACACTATGATGAAACATCTGCCAGCGTGGCTTGCCAGGTGTGTGAGTTCATCCCTCGTTGGCTGAGGGAAATCGGGATGGCGACTTTCCAGATCTTCGAAGGAATGCCGCAGGAAAGTACAGATGTCATTGTCAACGTCTGCGCCATCTAGCGAGATGATAGTAGCAATGCCCTCCCCAGAGGTTTTCACTGGTATCTCGCACACCAGTGGGCGCACCTCTTTGTTCTGAAAAGCTTTACAGATATGTGATTCCGAGTGACTCGTGAGCAGAATGTGGGTCACAGGCAGATCAGGCTCATGAAGAGCCTGTGTAAGGGAAAGGATGAGTTCGGTAAGCTCAGGTTTGGATGTGCGTTCATCAAGGGCATCAATAACAAATGACAATGGTGGACATCCACACAATCTGAGTCAAAGTTTCCAGAGGGGTTGGAGAAAGAGAGCCCCCATATGTCTGGTCGCAGAGAGGTGTGTCTGGGTTTAGTAGAGCGGGATGTCGCAGATAGCTCTGTTTGCATCTTTCTGGATGTTAGGGAAATTGGTGGCAAGCTGGTAGACAAGTGTCGCAAAAAAATATCCAGTCGTGCAACATTTCGTGTGCTTGCATGAGAAAAAGAGCGTTCCCGCTAGCTGCTTTTTGATATTCGTTTCTTCTATCACTTTTAGACTTCTCATCCTCTCAGCTACTGTGAACACAACAGCATACTTTCTGATGCCAGCCGTGCCATGCAGCCAAATGAGCTGATTTTCTGTGTTGACCAGGAATCCGTGGATGTATTCGAGGAGATCCTACCCGGGTCCTTTGCAGACATTTTGGGTGGGGCTGACGTTCACGGGAGTTATATCGAGCACCCTTGACAGTGACCTCGGACAGCTTCACCCAAATTCCTTGAAATATGAAAGATTGTTTGGCGACAAGGAAGATAGTTGTTAAAATGATATATGGGAGAACTGACTTGCAGACCAGAAGTACTTGTGATGATACCATCTGACTGTGAGTGATTATAATAATAAGGAGTGGGCGCATGCTCGACTTGGCCATGGTTCATTTGCAGGACAAGGATTGGAAGGTTCCAGTGACTAGCAGTAAGTATAATTGATGTGCACTCACTATTTGGGAGCAGCGCAGCAGTGGTCGCGGCAGTTGCCACAGCAGTCACAGCAGTGACACACATACCATCGGTTCGGGGTTCGGAACGGTTCGGGACCCGTCCGAACCGAAGTCGAACCGTTCACCCAACACCAGAACTGAGAACCGTACTATGGTCCAGTTCTGGCTGACACCTGGACCGTGGACCGAACCACAGGGGAACTGGACCAAAAGTCTGGTTCGAACCATGGTTCAGGACTGGATCACGGCAGCACTAGTGGACACTGGACAGCACCGGGGAGAGGGAGGAAGGAGGAAGATGAGACAAGTTAGGTATGGAATCCCCCGCATTGTGGACTCGTGGTGGGGCTTTTGCGCGTTTTCTGTCTGTAGTCAATGTTAACTAAATATGGCAATGTTCGTATTGTTGGTTCCTGGTGCCGCAGACGGTGGAGAGGTACCAAGCACCAATGACGGAGAAGCACCAATGACGGAATCAGGCTTTGAGATCAGCAACTGAGATCTGGCTTGCAAGAATACCAATGGGGGCCTTATGTCAGCCTTGTCTCTAGCTTGATGCTTAAAGCTTGCAAGCTGAGGGTCTAGTAGGGCGGCAGTACTCTCTGATTTGATGCTTCACTGTCAAAGGTTTAGAGTGTTTTATGCATCAAGGGCTATCTCTAATCTGATACTTTGAAGCATCAACACTACATGTACAGGTGAATGTTTGTGCCTGTAATACAATCATGCTCATTGTCGTGACGAAGAGGAAGTATTTCAAACAAGAAAACTCACACTTGCAGCACAGGCTTAAAGGCAGCTTCATCATGGCAAGGGGTCAAACGGTCATCCTTTTCTCCATACATGTGACATTGTTTTCCAAAAGACAGGTACCCCCCGGGAAACTCTTTTCTAGGAAGTTGATCAACTTCCCTTCTGTATCCACCAATGATTGTTTGGTTGTTCTGCCACCAGAATCTGACTTGTCAGTGGACTGATAACAGGCTTGGTAAAACCAGTCCCACTCCGGTGTGGGTATCACAACCTGGCAGGCACATATAAGAAAAGTGCTCAGCCAGTATAAGTGAGTCTCAGCTCTGCCTAGCTGCTATACTCACAGAATGCAAGAACGTTCAACCCTAAAGGGGAAGCAAAGAAAGCAAGGATCCACAGAATGAGCCTCCAAGGGAATGCACTAAGCGCAGGAAAAGTGCCAAAGCGTGCAAAGCGCGAGAAAAGCGGTTCTTGATGCAAGATAAAGTCTATGTCAAGTGGAAATATGATTGTTGGTCTATAGTGTGGCTCTCTACTGCCTCTAAGTGGCAGTAGATGGGTGGTAAGAGAAGTTGGGTGTAAAATGAACATGAAAGTATGTAAGTTCTACCTAAGCACTTTTCCCAGGACTTGGAGCCGGATAGGGAGCGCTCTAAGTATGTAAATGATGTAAAGTAAGGGTCCATAATGAAATGGGAAGTGTAATATGCCAAATATAGTCAGATAATGAAAAGGGACATACCAAGGGACTGGTTGGACGATAAATGGATGCTCCTGGATGCTGCGAGACGCAGGGCGCTTAAGCGCGAGAAAGCGCGCAAGGCGCACATGCAGGAATACTGCGCGTTGTGCGGGAAAGTGTCGCGCCTATGGCACATTTTGTGGGAAAGCTGTGCATGATATGCGGAATCAACTGAAGACTTGGTGGAAGTCATATGGATGATGGTGTGAGTTGTGCCATGAAACGCCAGTTGTCAGAATTCGTAATATGGGCCCATAACAGCCTGCAGAAACGCGAGTCTCTACACCAGACTGTTGGTGTTTGTTTCCTTACGCACTTCTTCATCCGCTGTCATGCATGGTATGTGACTCATACCATGACATATACATAATAGGAGTAATAAGGAAGGTATAATACACCAGACTGTATCCTATCACCAAGTTACCCCATCATTTTTCCCTTAGTTATTAACTAGTATTTTCACTTTCAAAACTTCACTTCCATTTTTCCATGTATTTCTATTTTGTTCCATGGGATTCTATTTCTTTCCATTTTTTCTAGGCATATTTGTTCATCAGACTTCCTCTCCAGCCACAAAGCATGTTTGTAAGCTTGTCATGTGACTGGTTAATAATCTGATTTGTAAGGATGCAAGTTGACTCATCATGTTTTTGTCATGATTTGTCATGCTTTGTAAGACTTGCAAGTGTATTTATAAGCTACTTAGTAAGAAGGCTGATTCAGCTCACTCAAAAGATTGGTTTGTAAGGATGTTCTTACCAATCCTTGGGATGACTCATGTCTTTTATTCATCTTTCTTTGTAATATTACATTGTATTAATAAGCTAGTTAGTAAACAAGCTGACTCAACACACCAAAAGGATTGATTTGTAAGAATGTTCTTACCAATCCATGTGCTGAATCATGCTTAGTAAGATGGCCTCCAAAAAGGTATAAAAGGAGCCCATTTTGCCACTGTTAATCTAGACTTCCCACTTTAAAACCTGTTCTCAAATCAAGTGAGATTACCTAAGAAATAAAGTGCAGGCAAAACTAGTGCCTTGAAGTAAGACTAAGAAATATCTATCTGAGTTATATACTACCTTACAGGGGTTGACTATATAACAAACTAACCTACTAAACTTAAACTCAACTTCACACATACAAATAACCTCTCTCTTTCACAGGAAGGGAGAATTAAGCTAAGAGAACTACTTCACACTGAGGCAAACTTTCATAGGGTGAAATAAACCTATTTAATTGACAAAGACCTCAAAGCAAACCTACAGAGAGAAAGCAAGAAAGGGACATTTTTAAGTAAACCCTCCCAAGAACTCACACATTATCTACCACAAAAACTAGAAAAGTCGTAGACCATGTACTTAAGGACTGGCAAGAAGTCCTATCCTATATAGTTGTGCTGTCACTATATACATGTTGTATATAAGACCCTTAAGTAAGAGGACACCACATGCTCATTGTTTTTCTACATCACATCTGTTTCAGTGATTCAAGTTGAAGTATTATGTCACTTACACAAGCTTTTCGAGCATTCTGTCACTGCTTCAGATTCCTCACTTCCACTGCATCTGATCCTTTCCCTCCCTTCTTTATGGCATCCCTCATGTTTTAGAAGACTTCCTTCAACTGTTTCATGATGTCAGCATCGCTCTTTTTCTTCAGATGTTCTTCACACAGCTGACCATACACCTTGCAGGCCTTTAGTCGGACATATCAGATCATATCTTCCCTCCAGTCAACATTTTCCATCTATGAACCTCCAAAGTTGGGATGGAGAACTGCTGCTCCTTGTGTTGGACATTCTAGCCAAAAGGTATCTTGCTTGAGTGGCTCTAATGTTGCAGCCTGTTTTGAATCTGATATACCCATGGCGTGCAGAAATGTATGTCTAACAGCAGCCTGAAAAATAGTGAGTGCATATACTACTGGGCATGCTGCTAGTATTACTCACATTGAAAACATTGTTGTGCACGGCTTTTGTTGCCTTATCAACAGATTTGGTGGACAGACCAAGAATATCAAAGCTGCAACGGTCATTGATCAAGGTGAGAAGTTCATCCAATAATGTACTCTGTGCATTAACAGTATTCTTGAGCTCATCAATCTTGGCATGATGTTCCTTGACCATGTCTCACAAGACTTCATTCTGCTTGACTAGGGAGTAAACTTGAGTTTCAAGTCCTGCTGAAGTTCTGGATTGCACTGTTAATTGCTCCATGTTGCTCACAAGATTCTGGACAAGAGCATCAAGATTGGCCAATTTATCGGAGAATGCAGTACTGGGAGCTCTCGCAGCAGTATGTGGAGGACCTCCTGGATGGCGTGGCACAGAGTCACTTGCAGTTGAAAAGCCAGCTCTCAGAGCCAAAGGTAAGTCTGGTGTTTGGAATGACTGGTTTGCAGTTGCCTGAGACGTCTTTGAAGGTTGCACTGGGTGCTGACACTGTGTTAATTTGAAGATGCTACTCGCTGGAGTGGCCAATGTCCCATGGCTGCTAAAGGCATTGGAAAGTGGTGTGGACCCCCGCATAGATGGCACTGTCGATGCTGGTTGAGATGGAGTTGTGGACGGGCCACGAGAGGCTGCTGCAGTTGATGTTCTCCCCGATGGAATGAATGGCTGGGCTGGGTTTACAGGTGGTCGAGGGCATGTCAAGGACATGGGAGACATCAGAGAGGAGCTGCTGGGCTGTCTTCTATTGTCTTCTGAGGCAGGTATGGAGTCTTGTCGTTTGTGCTGCCTCCGCTGGCTATCATTGCGAAGAATTGGGTCTATTAATGCATCTGAGTCATATTCGTCCTCAGGCTCATCAGCATCTGCAGCATCTCCTATCTCACAACTGCCTCCCAGTCTCCCCATTTCTCTTGATCCTTCTGTTGCAGCCACAAACTCATGGTGTTGCAATTGCCTGGTAAGCTCTTCAGACTCTGCTACACTCATCTCAGGCTCAAAAGCACGTGGTGCTGCTGCTGCAGGTTGTTGAATCCGATTGAGAAATGGTGATTCCCATGGCACATTCGACCCTGTGGCCCTCACTTGACGTGCTCATTTCGTTGCAGTCAGCGTTTGATGCACTGTCCGGCTTTTGTTTCCTCACACCAGGTGCTGATCATGGTCCAGTAGATATGCCTTGGGGTGTCATGCGGATGACAGGGGGTTTCGGAGGCATGTTTGTATGCATCCGAGGGTTTGAATTGGCTGTATGCACAGTAGGAGGAGGACAGATATGAAGCTGGAGCTGCAGTTTGGTTGGTATCAATTAGATGTATATCAATTAGTAGTGTTGTAGCTCAGCTATGGCCGGTCTGGGCTCGGCTCTTACCAATAAACCGGCAGTTCGGCTGATCCCCATGAACCAAGTCACTCATGTGTGACTTGGTCTGGTCTGCAAGGCAACCTCAACTGGTACATATAGCATAAGCCAAGAATGTGAGAACAACAGCTTGAGCTGGCTTCAAGCCAGCTGGAGGGGGTTGCATAGTGAACTCATTTTCAGTTCCCCACTATTCGGTTGGATTCACTGTAAGTTACCATGAATAAGGTCCCAGCTCAAGTGGATGGTAGATTTAGGCTGGGGGATATTTTAGGATCTGGCTTGTATGGTATGTAGTCAATTTTGTTATCCTGGTTCAGATCCACTTATGTTATACAACTTAGCTGTCATATATTCTGCACGGAATATCATCAATGATGATCATGTTGCTCTCAAACTCGAAACTGTTGTCGACCACTCATCTTCTCTGGAGCATGAATACTGGATGTTGAAACAACTTGAAGGTGGAGTTGGCATCCCCCACACCTTCTGGTTTGGTAGAGAGTCAGCGTATCACTGCGCTGGTTCTCGAACTCCTTGGGCCATCACTCCACCAACTCTTCCTTGCAAACAATCAAAGATTCAGCCTTCTTAATGTTGTCAATCTAGGAGTCCAGTTGGTAAGTTATTTGGTCCAAGGTCTTTGCAGATAGGTTGACTGACTTTCCTAGCTCTCATGTCTTGAGTATATCCACTCCCACAATTATGTTCATGGCGACATCAAACTGCAGAACATCTTGGTGGGTCTTGGAAATTTGAGGCACACTGCTTTTATTATAGACTTTGGTATCACAAAGACATACTGGAATGCTACAACCAGTGACCATGTGTCATTTTGCCATGGTCGAAGTCTCTCTGGCACTCCTGCATTTGCCTCGATCAACAATCACTTAGGAGTCGAGTCAAAGTCGTCGTGACGATCTCGAGTCACTCACTTACATGCTAATCTATTTCTTGTGTGGCTTCCCTTCCATGGCTAACCCGTGATGATGAGAAGTTGTCCAGCTCTACCATACTCAAGTGCAAAGCACGCGCTACCATTGCAGAAATATGTCACGACATCCCCATTGAGTTCGCAAACATCCTTATTTACACCCCGCTCTCTTGCATTCGCAGAAGATCCTGATTACGATCACCTCCGTTCATTACTTTACAGTCTTTGTGCCACATTGCCTGCACCAGCTACGTGCATGTTGGATTTCAGTCAACCTGATGGTTCTGCCATACATCCCCTTCTATTACCTGATCAGTGCTGTGTGGCCAAAGCAAGATCACCATGTCCACCAGAGACAGCTCACAGATTGACTCGTGTGTGAGTAACCTGTTTGTTCCATATCTTTGAACCAAAGTTTAACTTAACTACAAGGTTACACCCGCTGTAGGACTCCATTGCGAGTAGCCTCACAAAGGCCGTATTTCCACTTCGTCTCCACTAACGCGCGCTATATACGACAAGGCGACTTCTAAACGCACTAAACACGCGACGCTTCCGCCTAATCCGCGCATCCACGCATCTGGCGCCTATAGCGCGCCTCTATAGCGCCTTTCGCGTTACTACGGCGCCTTTGCACGCGCTTTCGCGCTTTACCTTCGCGTCGCTTTTCCAAGTCGCCTGTCCTCCGCACGTCCTGTCCTGTCCCTCTATGATCCGCTGGTGCGTCTCCCTTTATCTTTTCAACTGACTTTAGCTATATACCTCGTCTGTTTACACATATTTCCTTATTCTACAACACAACAACTCTTTTTCGCTTCGCTTCCGCTTCGGCTCAGCGCCTGGGAACATTTACCTTAGACATGGGGACTCTGATAGATTTTTCACTTACTTACTTACTCACTACATCCCATCATCCTGCATCAGTGTATACTGTGAATCAATTTCTATTCATTTGCAACACAACCACTGCGCGACTCTCTATTCTTTTGCAACAAGCTCTCTTGAGAAAATCTTGAGAGACCTTCACGCTACTTCCGCCTCTTCACTGCCCCCTATAGCGCGCTTGTTCCGCCTACATTGCGCTTTTGCCTTTCGTCGCGTTAACGCGCGTTTCGCGTTTACAAGGCGTCTCGCACCCACGCTTTGCGCAGATTCCCTTGCTGACTCATTCAGCGCATCCCCTCGCATTTACTCGAGGAAAAGACTCAGTAAAGATCCTCTTGGGCCGACTTCTACTCGCGTTCGAGGACTACTGCAGGCGACTTATCTTATATTTTTCAGTATAGACCCACTCACGATTCCTCATCTTCACTGCGCAATGGGCTCCTCATGGTGTGCTACGTCAACTCCACAGCGGAAATGTTGACTGGTTACTGAATGTCGCTGTTGTAGACTACAGTACATATATATTATAAGAGTCACACGATTTGGTTCCAAGTCTCATCCTTACATATGTTAGCAATATGTTAGTGTACTGCAATGGATCACGTGTATTTGTGCACCGCCTTCAGTGTGAATCACTTACTAATCTGTCTATTTTCCCTTCAGCATGCTGCGCAGTGCGCAGCTATCAATCTTTGTGCCAAACCTTCATCATCACTTAGAATCACCATATATTTTGCTGTCACATTTGCTCCTGCTGATCAGACATGATCGCCAAGGTGAGGGTCTCATTGGCACTTATGGTTATTCGCAATTGAAGTTTTGAATTGTTTTTAAACAGGCTGCGTCACTAGGCGATAGGGTTCAGCAATTCAACTTTTGTACAAGATAATAGTTGTTTTATCGATTGTAAAACTGTATTGCACGGTGATCAAATTCTAGGAGTGGTAGTCATCTGCACCTACATGCAAGGCCGCATGGGGGACCCTTTTCCAATGTATCACTAACCTTTTGGTAGATGACTTTACTGCCTTGCGATCTGGGTTTGGAATTGAAACCCTGAGGATGAAGGTAAGCCGTTCGTTTCTCAAGCTACTATCTATCTAATGGTGATCTAGAAAGCCACATGGAGCCAATTCACTTTAGTCTCTAGGTATGTCCTTCACTGAGTGAGATCCCCCCCACCCGCCCTCACCTCTACCAAATCATAGTGCTTTGCAAGCTTTTATTGACGGAAAACAGATGAAGAAGACCAACTACACCCACACCCTGTCAGTCATCCGACAGGTGCCAAACTTGTGCGTTGCACTTTTACCATTTGCTTCTCTTATATCATATAATTCATATAATCACCCTACAGGCTATCACATGCTGTATGGGTGACCTTCCATTGATACCCTGCCCTATTCCACTACATTGTCACCTGCGATGTGCTTCGCATACATGGGGATTTTCTGGGGTTTCCCAACACAGTTTCTGGGGTTTCCCAGGCAGAACTCTTATAAAGACAGATGGTTCTGTTGTTGAGTTATCATCAAGTCTACTACAAATGCGAGGTCGTCGATGTGGGCAGAATAAGACCCAGACAGCTGGTGTTTCTCCTGTTGCTACTAATATCCCTGCTGCCTCTGCTGCTATCCCTGCTATCCCCACTGGCATCCCAGCCACCATCCCTAATGCTATTCCTCCTGCTGCTGCAGCAAACGCCACTACTATTCAGCACCCCCATTGGCGTCAACTTCCTGTCAGGTACAGAACCAGTGATGCAGCTCCTGCTGGTCCAGATGAGGGTGAAGTTTTTGACCTTGACAATGTCTCAGGGGATGAAGAGGAACCAGAAAATGTTGCTGCACCTGCCACTATGGCGCCTGCAGGCTCTAATCTGAGCCCACTCCAGACCATCACCAGCACTGTTTGCACTGACCCTTTAGCCACTGGCAACCTCAAGCAGCCTAAAGGGCCAACTGATATCAATCACTTCTACCAGATTGATCCCGATATGAAGAGCAAAACTTGCATCCCTTGCGAGTAAGTATCACGTCTGCAATCTTGTATTGTTTCTCATACTCTTCACCAGAACACTGCATGAAATTGACACAACGCATAAGGTCATGGTATACGCAGGCTCAACATCCAGCTCAGCTCCCCGTACACATGCTTTCACTCACCACACCGAACTTTATCTGGAAGCGGCCAAGTGTTTTGGCTGGCGCATACAGATAAAGGATCTAAATGAACGCCTTGCCAAATGGTGGTCACTGAAGATGATTTGTGAACAACTCAAGAAATCGCCTTGCACGATGCAATCACTTGGTCCCCCCCCTAACAAGGGATCTAGTGCTTTGCTGGTAGGAACCTGCTCTCCAGAAGATCAAATTCCAGACTTCACACTTGACGAAATGCATCATCAAATTGTCAAGTTTATTGTTGCTGATGATCAGGTGAGTAGCAGTTCGTGCCTACAGCCACCATTAATAATTGCCCCCAGGCAATAAATATGATTGAGTGCCCTGAATTCCGGCGCCTCATCCATCTCCTGCACCCAGAAATTGGCGAGACCGGCCTATTTCACCGCATGAAGGCTCGCAAAATGGTAATTGAGCAATGGCAGGAATACTTCCTGGTGTTGAAGAATGATCTTGCTGTAAGTGCATAGCTGCCAAGTGTGCTATGAAGTATCTTATTCCTTTTAGCATGTACAGGGAAAAGTCTGCTTCACATCTGACCTGTGGTCGGATCAAAAGCTCCAGCCGTTCATGGCCCTTATGGCTCATTGGATTGCCAAGGCCAATGAAGATTCAATGCTCATGTTAAAGATGGCCCTCCTTGCTTTCCACCATATTCCAGGAAGCCATGATGGACACAGTCTTGGTTCTATGATTTTCTATCTCCTCAATTGTGCAGACACTGCAGTCAAGGTTAGTACTTGTTTGTATTATGTTGCATGCTCTGACACTGTTCAGACTGGGCATTTTACTCTTGATAATGCGGGCAACAATCAAACCGCAATGCAGGAGCTTTCCAACCTACTTGGGCAACGTGGGATTGATTTTGACCCTGTTGAACACAGGATATCGTGTTTCCTGCACATAATAAACATATGCATGAAGCATATCATCAACAAATACACCGCTGCTGACTATTCCACTGTGGCCGATACATGGACAGTCAAAGACCGGATCATCAAGAAAGTTGATTATGTCCAGGCTGTGCAAGCTAAGCCTCTTGAGTGCGCCAGGAATATTGTGCAATTGATCTGCGCATCAAACCAGCGGCGCGACAGGTTTCGCGAGTGCATCCTTAGGGGTAATGAGGATGGGTGGTTTTGAGATGACAGTGGTGACCTTATACAGCTCCCAGTCGTAGAACTCCTTCTCAATGAGCCCACTAGATGGGATTTGGTCTATGTTATGATCAACCGTTTGCAGACACTGCAGCAGGTAAGATGCCACATCATTAAACATACCTTTTGGACTAATACTGGCCCACCCAGGCAGTAACCGCCTTTTTTGATGCTTGGCCTCAACACAACATATCTGAGAAAAGATTGAGCGAGATGGATTGGCAGTTTCTCCAGGACCTGGAAGTGATCTTGGAGGTAAGTACTGATGCATTTGAAGCTTGTGATCCAACTTATCATTTCATACCAGGCACCCCACACTGCCCGGCAAAAACTCTCCAGCGAAAGCACTCCCTTGCTGAGCTGTGCTGTTCCAACTTCTGAAGAGTTGATCAACGGCTGGGAGTCTATTGGCCTGCATGTCGCTCACTGTAAGCCTATCATCGACATAGCCTTACTCTGGGCAAGCAAATACACCGACCGGATGGGTGCGACACATGCTTATGCTGTCGCTATGTGTCAGTCCCGTGTTTTGTTTTAATGAATATTGATCTCATAATTACTTTTATAGTCATTGATCCTGTGATGCGGATGTCTTGGATGGGCAGTCTATGGGAGGCTGACCATGTCAAGGATGCCAAGGAGTTTATCTTGAAGCTGGTATGTCTCTGTAGTAAAATAAAGCACGACATTGGATTGATTTGTTCTTCAGATGCATAGCAAGCGAGCGGAAAACTCTATACCTGTGCATTCTCAACCTGTAGTGGTTCCATGACCGCTGCCACACACACTAGGCTCACATTGCTATGGACTTCCCGCAGCACATGCACATGTGCCACATCACCACGAGAGTGATCAAACGGTAGATCAGGAGTTTGCAGCATACACCACGGCTACACTTAGTCCTCGTGGAACAGATATACTTGTGTTTTGGAATGTGAGTTCGCAACCTCTTCAAGTCACCCTTTGTCATTAACTACAAGCTGTTTACTAGGCTTCGCAGTCTATGTTCCCAACCATATATTCAATTGCCATGGACTATGCCCCAGTACAAGCCTCTGCAGTGCCGTGCGAGCGGGTATTTTCATCAAGTAGCAAAACCCATACGAAAAAAGGAATCGCCTCAGCCCCATTTTGATGGAAGCATTGAAGATGGTTAAGTTTTTCCTGAAGAAAGACCGGCTTAATTTTACGAAAGGTTGGGCAGCCTCTTAATGGGACATGGAACATGGGGTGGTATATGACAGAGGCTCTAACGAGCTTTTGACATCTACTGACAGCACAAATGACGCTCTTCTCAGAGCCATTGCAGAGGAGGAGTGTGACAATATTGAGGACACTGCTATCATCTACGACAAGTGACACTTACTTCTTATCTGACTTTTCTTTCTCTGCTATCTACTGTTTCGCCTCTTGCCTTTGCTTGCACTTTCTTGCTCTTTGTTGTGCTGATTTTCATTTCAATGCTTTATTTGTTTCTTACCAGCCGCACAGTGAACAGCTGACAGTGTGCACTATGCCCAACCCAGTCCCAACCATCCCTGATGTCAATGTGTTATGAGTTTCAGGGCGGACTGTTGAGGCTATGGATGGTGTTTTCACCAAGCTCATTCTCTGCAACACTGACATTCTAGGCCCCAGGCTGCCGGTTCTAACTAATTATGCATTCAATAAGAGCCCCGTCGCCGGCAGCTCATCACCATCAAAACTGGCAAAAATTCAGCAAACTTGCACTTTCACTTCTTTTGCTGCCTCTCTACAGGCAGAAGAGAGCCAACTCCATGACAAACAACAAGAAATGGACAAAGCCAAGGTGAGTACACGCAATTACGAGGAGGCAGATGCTGTCAAGCGATACTCTTACTATCTTCTCGGTCAGACAGATCTTTTCAAGCACTTAGTTGATATCAAGGCACGTTGTGTCACGTCATTACTATCGTACTCTGCTCACCATCCCCCTTTAGATCACGGATGCTGTCAAGCGATACTCTTACCCCACACCCTTGCTCATGTGTATTGAGTTGACGTCTAGAGACCAGTACGCCAATCCAACAATGGACACTGGATGTAAATGTCTCTTCCTCAGCCTCTGAGGGACACCACCATATGCATGCAATCTCAGTGGGTATTTCTGTTATCAGCTCTTCAGCAGATCCCAAGTGTCGTCACATCATCCTACACGGTCGCAAAGGAGTTGTATGATCGATCTAGGGGCGTCGAATTTTTGTTCCGTCTCGGTTCTTCCCTTGGACTGTTAGCCCTTGTCAATTCATGCCTATCGATATTCTTTTCATGCATGTTTTATTCCGCAGGCCTACTTCTGCCATGTTCACAGTCGCGACCTGGTTTCATCGCTTTTTTTCGAGATTTTCCATGGAAGACTATCACTGACTATGAACCTTTCTCTCAGGTTCCACAGCTATTATCGCAATTGGCATCTATCCCCCCTGCAGGCACCAGTAACAGGATGCCAATTTCATCATATGGGGGTAATACGCCTGCCAAGACATCATTGCATGTTGCTGAACAGCGTCGTTTGGACCCTGTCGGTGCAAAAATTCAACTCTCCACCCACTTTGCTCACCGAGGCAGTGCTGAAGACTTGGATCAGGCTATTGCACTTCATGAGGCCATGATGGCATCTTCAAGTGTGTTTCCTTGCACATGTCATTTGTATCTTCATTGCTGATGTGGAAATCACAACTTGACTAGATACCTGTAAAAGTACTTAGCCAGTATATGAGGTCTTAGCTCTGCCTAGCTGCTTCACTTGCAAGCAAGAGCATTTGACCCTAAAGGGGCCTGCTGTCTAGTTAAGTCAGAATATGTCAGTACTATGCAAGGAACAGAACCCGAAGGTAGAAAGTACGAGTCCAAAGGGAAAAGACTGAGTCTGATGTAGGGTCTATCAAGCCCAACATTTTGGGGATCAGGGAGGACGGGAAAGCAAGGGAAAGGCAAGGAAAGGTGCGAGGTTAGGATCGGAAACACAAGGGAATGTTTAGGGATAGTGAGGGACTGAGGTTCAGATCGTAATGAGAGGAAATCAGATAAATTCAGCAGGTATAGGGGATAGGGACTAGGTAGGGTGACCAGTATCAGGGAATTTCTCCCTGGTACAGAGTGCTAAAGTGCGATCTCCTACTGAGTCCTATTTAACTAGCTACGTGAAAGTCCGGAGTACTGTAGGTGAAAGTAGTAGCGCATCATTGGGTCCGACGAAATATGTAAAAGGCCATGAGGTGCTGCGGCCAGTGGGAATACATGTAATAGCGCTGTCTACCACATCAGTAATAAGGAAATAAATGACTGCGCACCTAGTGGGGTAAAGTGCGACTGGACTGGACATAGGTAGGACGAGTCCACAGGGTATCTGAGCGGGTCTGATCATCGGGTTGAATCAGGGATGACTAGGGGTGAGTTGGATAACATGGGGTATGGATGCAAATTGCATAGTGGCTTCATACAAGCCCAGCGGAAATATGATTGTCACACTGATATGAGCCTCTCAGTAAGTATGTTCTTATTCGTTAAATTTCTCATTTTGTTTCATGTCGTATTGAGCATTCGCGTAGCTTCCTCCACAGACAGGAAGTTACAACCTACACCTCGAACTATGTTGCAATTCTGGACACAGATTGAGAGCTGCTGTGAGCCATCTCATCACTGCATGAATGTAACAAGCCTCAACATTGCCAAAAGAGCCCAGGAACATGATCTACGACTACGGGACTTGTAAAACTATCTGTTCCTCGCGTCTCTCAATGCAGCAGGCGCGTTCGATTGAATCAGTGAGTTGTTGTTGGCGTCTGCATGAGTTTGATTGCTACTGACTGCAATCTCAGTCCTCTTTAGGATCTCCCGCACACTGATGCACTCACTTGTTGTTGTCTTGGAGCCTGAATCCGAGCGCTCTCGCCAAGTTGATCTGCAACTTGGATGTGCGCCCTGACTCATACACCACAGTCACCTCCTGCTCTCGTCCTTGTGCACCCCTCGCCACCCTCAATGACTCTGCAGCTACCTGCCTTGCTTTGGTAACGGTGATACAGTCCTGATATGTGCATTAGCACACGTGAAAATGTCACAAAGGTGCGACTTACCGCAGATTGGGGTCCCATTCTTGTTGTATATGAAGGCTCTTGGGGACTACAGTTGTTTACATGGATTGTCGATAATTGATCGATAGTGAGATGTAACATTTCTAAATTTAATGTCATTTCTAAATTTAAATTACACTAAAATTATCTACACAGGCTTGAGCGCTTGAGCAAGCTCGCAGCTGCTTGCCATAGCTGTATAAGCCGGACCGAGTTTGTGATTATGTAAGTAGCGTGACTTTTGAGTTTCACTCAAGCCTGAGAATTACAGCCGGCTTTAGCCAGCGCTAGCCAAAGCTGTGGCAACACTAATATGAATAATGGCGAATCCTATGTCTAAATCGAGGCAAATAACCAATGGTCATTATTCAAGGAAAACCAATGGCTTTATCTGGTGTTTACGACACTTTTACTTGGACAAAACATGGAATAGTGGTTGCGCATTTATCTTATGGTTATTTCTCAAAAATGCGACTGTTATTTGACATTTTCCCCACACAAACCCCACCCATTATTAACCCTCAAAGTGCAGTGTGACCCTTTGGAAAGTTATGTAACCAATTTTTCGAAGAAGAGCTCACCATCACTTGCTGCTTATTGTAATTATGTTGGAAATTTCGTAAGTCAGTTGCAATCACGTACCTCTGAGACTCGGTTCCAACCGTATTGATACCGAGTTGAGATCTTCGCACCTGAGTTCTATTATTGGTACCCAGTAGGAATATTCACACCGAAGTTGGGACATTGAAAGTGAGTCATATTATTGATACCAAGTTCCAACATCATATGTGCCTATCATTAGTAATGATACATCAGATTCAATTATGTATTATCTGTCAAATGAATCACGTCGCAGTGTTGCTTCCTACCACCATCCTTTCAGCTCCCTCAACCCTACTTTTTGACACAACAACACCTCAGACAGATTTGACTGTCAAATTGCGCAATTATAATAGTCTACAAGGTGCGTTATTACAGTCATTGAGTCTTATTAGACTGATTCTTAGTATTAATATTAGACCAAATATCCAGACCCTCAGAGCTTATCAGACACTCAATTTTCTGCTGTCTGAATCCAGCATTTCTCCATCAGACTCTGTGAAGACTCGGAAAAGGTGAGTCTCCCCCCATTTTCAATAGGCCTAATAAGATAATTTAAATGAATAAGATGTTTACCAGGTGTCTTGGACTTGCTGCTGAATCAAAACCGATCTCAATGCCTCCTGACCCCACACTCTGGACATGTTTGTATTGTAACACACAATGCCGTCGTTAAGGATTCTGAACACACGAGAATGCTTGCTGGAAGTGATACAAACAAAGAAGAGAGGACATTGAGCTTGCGAGGCTTATTTGACAAGGTATTATGTTCATTGTTTCGCTTCACACTAAAATACTAAATGTCGACACATTGTAGAGAGAGGACATATGCAGCAAGGTAGCATTTTTGTTGGCGCACGACCATCTGCTTTTAGTGAGTCGTGATTGTCTCACAACCTGTCAAATCACTGATCCTAATCCATTCTGAATTGGCCATAATTGATAAGCTGTCCTCGATCATTCGCAGGACATTGATATCGACTTCAGTGGTCCAATACATCATCCAGATGATACTGATATAGGACAGACATTTGAACCTGGTATGTCTCAACAATTTTTCTGTGCGTCTGAGTTTGCACCTTTCATCTGTATTTTAGATCATCTGTATCTCAATTCAAAGTTGATGATATCCAAGTCCAGTATCACCCCAACAGCGGGTGCCCTACACAAGTCTACCACTTCGAGGATTATAGATGTGGCCCTGGTGCTCCAGCAGCACCTCCGAAAGTTGATCCTGAGCCCTGGTGTCCATTTCGCACTCATATTGACTTTGAAGTGGCCGAACTTGCTCATGAGGCTGCGCTAACTCATGAGCAGACAGACCGGTTCATCAGACTTATTCATCGCAGTAGATGCGAGTTGTTTACGCTTCAGAATTGTAAAGACATGTGAGACACATGGGATGCAGCCTCGTTCAAATTGACTCCCATTTGTATCCAATCACTTTGAGTGTAGAATATATCCTTACTTTGAATCACATATTATAGTTTACGAAGGAAGAGGTCATTGTGCCCTTCCAAGGTGTTGATCAGACCTTTCCGTTTTTTTCATCACTCGCTATGGGACTGGGCTGTGGACTTGCTTCAGGATCCTGAAGTTGGTGCACATTTTGTTTTCAATGCCCAACAGCTTTCAAAGTTCAATGGCAAGAAATTTGTTTGGTATATTCACGAGCCTTGGACTGCTAATGCCTTCTGGGAGCATTCCCTCAAGGCTGGTTAGGTACGCTCTGCCTCGAGGTACCACTTCGCAAGCGTGTAAAAGCTTTCCGTAAAGTTCTTGGATGTCCCGCAGGACGTGGGACCATCTCTTACGCCATTTGTGTATTGCTGCCAGATATTTGTCAATTTTTGTCAAGTTCAAGGATACTGATCTGTTTTCGATGTCCCATTTGAAATCTAGGTGTATCGTGGATGTTTGGAAAGGTTGGTCTTTTAGAGGTTCCCAAATTATACCTAGCTCTTCTGACAGAGAATCTATGTCTTGTAGGCTGCTACTGAAACATTTGTCATGGTCTGATCTGGTCGAGTGTTCCGAAAAGTTCTGAAGCGGCTTTGAGCAGTCTTTGCTTAGTTCTTCAAGCTTCCCAGTGTCTGGGCAGATATCACTGAACCAAAGGCGACCTCCTGTTTGATGCATACCTTCCAAAGTGTAAGATTGGTTCCAGTCTTTCCTGAATTTGTTGTATTGATCAAGAAATTCAAGCTTGACCCTGAAGAAAATGTAATTGTCTACCCATTTGTCTAGAGGGCCGATACCGTTGTGTCGGAAGATCTCGGCTCCTGCATCTGCAACATGTCCGTAGACTCCTGCCGACGGGGCTGCCCCAAACACTATGCAGGTGTCTATGCAGAACTGGGAGTCCAAGATTCATACTATGCCCACAGGCCACTGTGACGGGTGTAAGGGCACCGTTCTATAGGCCCTCCACAACGTCTCTGGTCGCTGCTTCTGAACCAGGAGGGAGGTTTGCTATTATTTGGTAAATGATCGAGAATTTTCCCCATGTGGTTGGAAAATTGTTCGTCTCGATGGAGGAATTAATTGATGGGCTTGGGAAGGAGTTGTTAGGTGCATGCGGGTATGAGAAATTCTGAATGATTCTGAATTTTCCTGGTTTGCCCAGCTTCAGGATGAATGATAAAGGCAAGGATTGGTATGGTCCTATTAAGTTCTCTAGGGTGTTGGCCAGAAAAGGTCCTATGTACCTGCCTTTGTGTAGTTCCTTCTGAATGATATTATCAAATTCATTTGCATATTCAGAAATTGAATCTCTATTCGGAGGTGTTTGTACAATTCTGATAGAAGGAAAGTCTATTTTGAAACCTGAAAGGAGACAGTCTGGTATTGTAGCAAAGCGTTCAAGTAAACTGGCTCTTTGAAGTTCTCGTCTCCAAGTGTCTACTCTATATGGCGTCAGTGGATTCAATTTTCTGAGCTCTAGGACACTTTTGAGCGCCGTGGGTGGCTGCTCCACATCCTGAGCATATGTGGTGTGCGTCATGCTTAGGAGTGGTGCAGCCTTTGTCTCGTTGCCAACCTGTGCAGATTTGCTTTCCATCTTTGGTCCATAGCCCCTTGCATATGCGCTTGGAGAAGGTTTCAAACCACTTATCCCATGTCTGTGTGGCGGCGCATTCAACTGTTAAGACCGTACTCAAGAGGTATCAGATCCGAAGGGCTTTGGCCTCAGCTCATGCACTGTGCCCCTTTCTCGAGTCTTGCCCCTTATTTCAGAGTGCTAGAGTATTGTGTCTAGTGAGATGGATAAGTATCGTAACAGATCTGTTAAGGCTTCTGGATATCGGACATGTAGAGTAACAGCTAATCCAGATCGGATCCGAACTAGAAACTAACGGGTGAGGACTGTCTGAAGACAGAGGTGGATATATAGACTATAGGAATCAATCCTAAGTCTCAGAGTAGACAAGAGTATCGTACTCAAGTCCAGACAGATAACGGAAGGACTTAGAGTCCAGACGGAATGAGTGCAATCTAAGATGATATTCGAACTGATCTACTACAGCGCATGTACAAGGGTTTATATACTACGGATAACTAACGGAATGATCAATAAGCAAAGGCACGAGGCTATGTACAAAGTATAAGCAAAGTATGTGCACAGCGTATTGGTAAGTTGGATGGATCACAAATCATGAACCGGGAATGAAGTATAAGTTAAAGCAGATCAGTAAGTGTAGCGGATCAGTAAGCATAGCGGAAGTAAAGGATAACCGGTATACCAGTGTACAGGAATACCAAAAGGAGATGAATGATAGTTAGAGTTATATGAACAGGACATGAAGTAAGAATCAGATTGGATCTGTGGACCAGACGACGGATATGTCCATCGGATCTGGATCGGATCTGAGATCTGGATCTTCGGATCTGTACCTGGGTATATGGTATATGACAGCCACCCAGAATTGAATATGCATGCTGACTCGGTCCTCTGGCCAATTGTGCATCTTCATTGACGCAATCATGCAAGGTATCGCCTCGTTGAAATCCTCCCAGGAGAGGTTCTCATCTCTGACAATGGGGGGGTGCTTTCAGATCCTTGACCACTGCAGCTGGGACCCAGGAATGTAGCCCATCTGCAGCTGGTAACATTACTAATGCATCTGGTTCTGCTAAGAGTATGGACACTTTGGCCTCTTCAAGACCTCTGTTGGTGAAGTAATGGAGTTCACAATAATCTCCGGCCTTTAGCTTCCTCAGGGCATACTGCGCAGGAATGATAGTAGCTGAAACTCGGAACAGGCAATGCTGCGAGGTGGGCAGGAGCAAGAAACGCTGCGCCACCTTGCTAACTTGTGTGTAGACTAAAATCTGTGCCGGCCTCGTTCCTCAGCCGGCTTAGATAACCAACGGTCTCCATCTCAAAGCCTCAGAAATGAAGGCCTCCAAACAAGGAAGGGATGGTTTGTCGGCAAAGGTCGGTGCTTCGGCAAAAAAAAATGAATGAATTGACAGAAGTCAGAACTGCAATGGAACTACCTCGCTCCCTTCCAATGACTGCATCAAGCTTGGCCTGAGCTTTAGCCTGCTCTTCAGGAAAATGTGCGGCTGCCATTAGCACTGTGCATATCCCCGCAGCAGTCTGGCACCCATCTTAGTGTATAATGTCTGTAAAAAAATAAAGACGCCTCACCGTTTCATTTCCAGCTCCAAAAAAGGTGCCAGCAAGATACACCATTTCAGTCTCTGTCAAGTCATAGAGAGACCCATTTTCTAGAATATATTTTGAAAAGGAAGGACTGATGTCCTCATCATTCTGCTGTGGAATTATTCAGACATCATGTGAAGATACTAGGCAAGGCAATGCGTACCATGTGCAGTTTCACACGGTTCAGCTGGTCTGTGTAGAGTCGCCTGGTCCTCTTGAATTCGTCTTTTAATTCTGGCACATACCAAGGAATGTATTTGAGCCATGGTACCGAGTCCACCAAGTAATGACTGTGGCGCAGGATTGTCCTAAATCTACTAAGGAGCTGGCGAGCTTCTCTGACTTCGGGGCCAGTTGCAGACGTGGGCGTAGTTTTCCCATATGCAATTTCCATGATCGTCGTTACGGCATAACTTCAAAAACCCGTAAGCAACATACTATCAGACTCCGGCGCCGCACGTAGGAACTGCTTACGTTGCTACATGGTGCTGAAAGTTGCGTGGATCGTCAAGAATGTTGAGGATCACAGTTTTCGCTTGTGACATCTGCAGAGGCTGATACGATTCAGCTGAATTAGGCTGGAGATGCGTATGGAGTGCTCTGCACCGCATCGAAAGTAAGATGAGGGCTGTTTGAGCCTTTACAGTATCGCGGCTACGCACCTACGCATCCAACGGAACCTGTCCCCAGTGTGTGACAAACCAATGCTTAGTCCACGTGTAAGAATTTCTGCAGCAGCAAGGCGAGGACGATCAGCTAGCTTTCCACCCTGCTTCTCCATTATATCCACCGCAGCCTGCAACGGAGTGTTGAGTCTGGAGATAATCGCGTATCATGAAGGGGCTAACTTTGTATCAGCCGATAATCACGATGGTCCGGAATCCTGAGCGAATAGTAACCACAGGGCCATATTCGTCAATCCACCGTGCTACAGTGAGACATGTGCTGATCAGCAATGAGGTAAAAATAGATTACAAAAACGAAGAGGCCAATACAAAACTTCACCCGTAAGGGGGTAGGAAGTGTCCCAGAAGTCACCAAGTGGGAGGAGACGGAGGAAGGTGGGATTTATGACGGTAAGCACGCACAATCACTCCTATAGCCCAAATGCAAGTCATAGCACCGAGAACGAGCTGCGTGTTGCCAGAAACGCGTTGGTCAGGGAGTTGTAGCATGATTTATTGGAGTAGTGGAAGGCCAGCCCAGCTTTGTTATCCACATGATAATGCATGAATTTGAAAACGGAACGGACGTATGGCGCTGACTTTCTGACATTATGCAAGGTGTAAATTCCACAGCAAACAATACAAATTGTCATGGCATCCAATACAGTCACCGATCACATATATGGCTAAGCCACATGAACTGAAGTCAGGAATCGGGAATGCAGGTACTGTACTTGCCACGGAGATGGACTCCTGGACTCCCAGGACCCAGACCTGAAGAAAACGCTGAAAAGTTTCGATGTATCTTGACAGCACCCGCCATACCGAACGCAGTGTTTTAAACTCGCCGGTTACATAAGGTGTGCTATGATGCGAGCAAAATACCCACTCTCATACCAACTTATTTTGTGAGAACAGTAGTCGGGACCTGCAAAAGGGTGACTCTTTTCGAATCTCATGGCACAAGTAGCGCATCACAGGAAAAAAAAACGGAATGTCCGAGGACCAGCCAACCCACGGTCAGTGGCACGGACCAAGGCTGTGAGCAAAAAGTTCAAAACAGTTCAGAAATTGAGAAGTTTGAGGAGAAACACGTACGTGTCAATGGCAAGCCACGTATGCGCTGAATCAGTCGCAACCTGGCAGAGATGCATCTTGATCGCTGCTCACTGGCGGACCGAAACACAGCACAAGATTCAATAGCGTGCATACCCACGGTGATATATCCTCCAAAGTGCCCACCCCGCTAGCCTGAAAGGAAATACACGTGGGCGAAATGACACTTGAGGGCATAGTCACTCATCAACGTTGGATCAGAAGGGTAGCTTTCATCTCCTTGTCACTTGTTTTCGAAACAAGTTTTCGGGTATGATGGACACGGGGCAACAAGTTTGGGAGCCCTTTTGAGTCATGATGAAGTTAGGACAGTGACAGTCAAACCTGCATCTCCCGATGGGCGGTGGAATCACCCTCAGACCTAAGAAGTTACGACAAACAAGCCTAGCGTGAGCACATTTAAAAGCCATGATAATGTGGTTCAGTGTTGCTAGCTGTCGTATTTGCACCAGACACCTACCAGTGCCCAGACGTATCAGGTTGTTTTTGGAATTGTGAATTTTAAGTCATATAGACTCTAGAGTGGGTGAAAAGTCTTTAGGCTCCGCTCGACAACTGAGTCTGGTTTGTTTTTCGCTGGGTTATTACACGCCAAAATCACGTCCGATCGAGCCAAGCAGACGTTCCCGATGATCAAAACGTCAAATTTATTGAACCTAACCAGCGTACGTGTGTGCTCGACAAAAAAAGTGTGATTTGATAGTTTAGATTGCGTACACTTACAAGATGGCGGAGACCGGATTTTCAAACACTATTGAGAAGGGCACATTTTTACTTACATAAATTAATGGCTTCCATCGTATCGAAATACCGCTGATATCTTTATGAGAGCTCTTCCTTCCTTACCCTCTTTTCAAGAAACACCTGCCTAGGCTCCAGCTAGTGGCTTGTTGAGGGGGTGTGTTGACGGACGCAGTCATTATTAGTCCTACGCACTTCCTGGTCCTGCGTCGTTTTGCACCTCAGCCATGGATCCTCCATTGATACTTTTATACTCGCTTGCAGCTTTCCCACACCTCAGCGTTGTTCTAACAGTTCTATTACACTCG